>NW_026652287.1:62929589-62957384 GCF_009828535.3 Hylobates moloch
GTTGGTAAGCTATTGATTATTGCCACAATTTCAGAACCTGTTATTGGTCTATTCAGAGATTCAACTTCTTCCTGGTTTAGTCTTGGGAGGGTGTATTTGTCGAGGAATTTATCCATTTCTTCTAGATTTTCCAGTTTATTTGCATAGAGGTGTTTGTAGTATTCTCTGATGGTAGATTGTATTTCTGTGGGATCGGTGGTGATATCCCCTTTTTCGTTTTTTATTGCATCTATTTGATTCTTCTCTCTTTTCTTCTTTATTAGTCTTGCTAGCGGTCCATCAATTTTGTTGATCTTTTCAAAAAACCAGCTCCTGGATTCATTAATTTTTTGAAGGGTTTTTTGTGTCTCTATTTCCTTCAGTTCTGCTCTGATTTTAGTTATTTCTAGCCTTCTGCTAGCTTTTGAATGTGTTTGCTCTTGCTTTTCTAGTTCTTTTAATTGTGATGTTAGGGTGTCAATTTTGGATCTTTCCTGCTTTCTCTTGTGGGCATTTAGTGCTATAAATTTCCCCCTACACACTGCTTTGAATGTGTCCCAGAGATTCTGGTATGTTGTGTCTTTGTTCTCGTTGGTTTCAAAGAACATCTTTATTTCTGCCTTCATTTCATTATGTACCCAATAGTCATTCAGGAGCAGGTTGTTCAGTTTCCATGTAGTTGAGCGGTTTTGAGTGAGTTTCTTAATCCTGAGTTCTAGTTTGATTGCACTGTGGTCTGAGAGACAGTTTGTTATAATTTCTGTTCTTTTACATTTGCTGAGGAGAGCTTTACTTCCAACTATGTGGTCAATTTTGGAATAGGTGTGGTGTGGTGCTGAAAAAAATGTATATTCTGTTGACTTGGGGTGGAGAGTTCTGTAGATGTCTATTAGGCCCACTTTATGTAGAGCTGAGTTCAATTCCTGGATATCCTTGTTAACTTTCTGTCTCGTTGATCTGTCTAATGCTGACAGTGGGGTGTTAAAATCTCCCATTATTATTGTGTGGGAGTTTAAGTCCCTTTGTAGGTCACTGAGGACTTGCTTTATGAATCTGGGTGCTCCTGTGTTGGGTGCATATATATTTAGGATAGTTAGCTCTTCTTGTTGAATTGATCCCTTTACCATTATGTAATGGCCTTCTTTGTCTCTTTTGATCTTTGTTGGTTTAAAGTCTATTTTATCAGAGACTAGGATTGCAACCCCTGCCTTTTTTTGTTTTCCAGTTGCTTGATAGATCTTCCTCCATCCCTTTATTTTGAGTCTATGTGTGTCTCTGCACGTGAGATGGGTTTCCTGAATACAGCACACTGATGGGTCCTGACTCCTTATCGAGTTTGCCAGTCTGTGTCTTTTGATTGGAGCATTTAACCCATTTACATTTAACGTTAATATTGTTATGTGTGAATCTGATCCTGTCATTATGATGTTAGTTGGTTATTTTGCTCGTTAGTTGCTATAGTTTCTTCCTAGCCTCGATGGTCTTTACAATTTGGCATGTTTTTGCAGTGGCTGGTACCGGTTGTTCCTTTCCATGTTTAGTGCTTCCTTCAGGAGCTCTTTTAGGGCAGGCCTGGTGGTGACAAAATCACTCAGCGTTTGCTTGTCTGTAAAGTATTTTATTTCTCCTTCACTTATGAAGCTTAGTTTGGCGGGATAGCAAATTCTGGGTTGAAAATTCTTTTCTTTAAGAATGTTGAATATCGGCCCCCACTCTCTTCTGGCTTGTAGAGTTTCTGCTGAGAGATCAGCTGTTAGTCTGATGGGCTTCCCTTTGTGGGTAACCCGACCTTTCTCTCTGGCTGCCCTTAACATTTTTTCCTTCATTTCAACTTTGGTGAATCTGACAATTATGTGTCTTGGAGTTGCCCTTCTCGAGGAGTATCTTTGTGGCGTTCTCTGTATTTCCTGAATCTGAATGCTGGCCTGCCTTGCTAGATTGGGGAAGTTCTCCTGGATAATATCTTGCAGAGTGTTTTCCAACTTGGTTCCATTCTCCCCATCATTTTCAGGTACACCAATCAGACGTAGGTTTGGTCTTTTCACATAGTCCCAAATTTCTTGGAGGCTTTGTTCATTTCTTTTTATTCTTTTTTCTCTAAACTTCCCTTCTCTCTTCATTTCATTCATTTCATCTTCCATCAGTGATACCCTTTCTTCCAGTTGATCGCATCTGCTACTGAGGCTTCTGCAATCTTCGTGTAGTTCTCGAAACTTGGCTTTCAGCTCCATCAGCTCCTTTAAGCCCTTCTCTCCATTGGTTATTCTAGTTATCCATTCTTCTAATATTTTTTCAAAGTTTTTAACTTCTTTGCTATTGTTTTGAATTTCCTCTCGTAGCTCAGAGTAGTTTGATCTTCTGAAGCCTTCTTCTCTCAACTCATCAAAGTCATCCTCCATCCAGCTTTGTTCCGTTGCTGGTGAGGAACTGCGTTCCTTTGGAAGAGGAGAGGTGCTCTGTTTTTTAGAGTTTCCAGTTTTTCTGCTCTGTTTTTTCCCCATCTTTGTGGTTTTATCTACTTTTTGTCTTTGATGATGGTGATGTACAGATGAGATTTTGGTGTGGATGTCCTTTCTGTTTGTTAGTTTTCCTTCTACCAGACAGGACCCTCAGCTGCAGGTCTGTTGGAGTTTACTAGAGGTCCACTCCAGACCTTGTTTGGCTGGGTGTCAGCAGCGGTGGCTGCAGAACAGCGGATTTTCGTGAGACCACAAATTCAGCTGTCTGATAGTTCGTCTGAAAGTTTTGTCTCAGAGGAGTACCCGGTTGAATGAGGTGTCAGTCTGTCCCTACTGGGGGGGTGCCTCCCAGTTAGGCTGCTCAGGGGTGAGGGACCCACTTTAGGAGGCAGTCTGTCCGTTCTCAGATCTCCAGCTGCGTGCTGGGAGAACCACTACTCTCTTCAAAGCTGTCAGTCAGACAGGGACCTTTAAGTCTGTGGAGGTTCTTGCTGGGTTTTTGTTTGTCTGTGCCCTGCCCCCAGAGGTGGAGCCTACAGAGGCAGGCAGGCCTCCTTGAGCTGTGGTGGGCTCCACCCAGTTCGAGCTTCCTGGCTGCTTTGTTTACCTAAGCAAGCCTGGGCAATGGCGGGCGCCCCTCCCCCAGCCTCGCTGCCGCCTTGCAGCTTGATCTCAGACTGCTGTGCTAGCAATCAGCGAGACTCCGTGGGCACAGGACCCTCCGAGCCAGGTGCAGGACACAATCTCCTAGTGTGCCGTTTTCCAGGCCCGTTGGAAAAGCGCAGTATTGGGTTGGGACTGACCCGATATTCCAGGTGCCGTCTGTTTCCCCTTTCTTTGACTAGGAAAGGGAACTCCCTGACCCCTTGCGCTTCCCGAGTGAGGCAATGCCTCGCCCTGCTTCGGCTCGCGCACAGTGCGCTTCACCGACTGTCCTGCACCCACTGTTAGGCACTCCCTAGTGAGATGAAACCGGTACCTCAAGCAGAAATGCAGAAATCACCCGTCTTCTGTGTCACTGGGGCTGGGAGCTGGAGACCGGAGCTGTTCCTATTCGGCCATCTTGGCTCCACCCCTGTTTTTGTTTTTCAAACTCGATTGTCAAAAACTTTCTGGGCTACTTCTAAAAGCTGGCTAATGTTCATTCCAGCAAATCCCTCCAGCTTATGTAATTTTCTTTTACTATCAGTAGCTGCCTGAGCCACAAACGCCAAATTAATAGCATGGCTATTCTCAGGAGCTGCCGGGTCAAAGGGGTGTAAGTTCGATAGGCCTCCTGGAGGCGTTCTAAAAATGCTCCAGGTTCATCAGGCCCCTGGACAACTTCAGTTGTCTTAGACAGATTCATGGGTTTTTGAGCGGCTCCCTTAATGCCCGCAAGGAGATACCGGTGAAAATCATCTAAAGCCCTCCTCCCACCTGAGGAGGTAGGATCCCAATTAGGCCAGGTAGAGGGAAAAACCTCCGCAAGGAGGTTTTGGGCTTCTCCCCCTGGTCTACCAGCTGATGTAAGGAAATACTTTCTGGCTTCTCTTCGGATACTGTCCCCGTCTTCAGAGATGAAGAGGGTTAAAAGGAGTTGCTGACAATCATCCCAGGTGGGCCGGTGAGTCTGGAGCATGGACTCCATCAGTGAGGTCAGAACCTGGGGCTTTTCAGAGAAGGGGGGAGTATGAGCCTTCCAGTTGTACAGGTCAGAAGTACAGAAAGGGACATAAACTAAGAATGGAGGTGAGCGCTCATCACCTGGAGGGATTTGTGCCTCTGTCAGTGGGAGGAGGGGGGCTACCTCCTCCTGCCATGGCCACAGTCAGGAGGCAATAGGTGGGGATGCCACAGAAGACGTAGTCGAGGAGACAAGGGAAGATTCTGGGGGAGCAGGAGGGTTGTAAGTCCTCACTGTGAGATTCAGTGACCCTTCTGGGGGCCACCCGGTTCCAAACTGTGGCCATTCTACTTCACAGAGTGTCTGGAGTTTGCCTTTTTTAAGGTGGACCCCATAATCCTCTGAGAAGCCTAGGGAGAAATTTTATAACATACATTGGAGGGGGCTTCAATCTTTATGAGGCTGGAAAGAAGAGTTTCCCATTCTGGAGGCAATTTAACAAGGTTTGAGCAGAAATATTAAACCCAGCATGGACAGAGAAATTCACAACCTGGGGGGCTGTAGTATTAGAAGAACAGAAGTATTATAACCAGAAGAAGGAGGAAAACAACTATAGTCAACACTTCTTGCCACATAAGGACTGTCTCTTTAAGCTTTGAGATCTAGGGGGAAGAGAAGAGGCAGGTCCAAGGCCAGTGGGACCTATGTTATCTCCCCCTCCTTTTTGACCTATAGCCTAAATATCTTTGGTGTCTCCATGACTTGAAGGCAAAAAGTTCAAACTTGGCCTTTTCTTTTAAGGATTGAAAAAGGGAGGGCGGAGCCAAGTCTTGGAGATGCTGGATTTGCTATGACACAGGAAAACGAGATGTGCAGGGTAAAGGATGGGGATGAGGAGGAAAAGGGACCACTCGGATCTTTTCAGGCTGGGAGGAGCCGTGCAGGGCAGCGCTGGGTCGCAAGGGCAACGCTGCGGTCCCCCGCCCTGCCTCCAGGCCCCATCAGGCGCTGCAAGCCCGGCTCAGAAGCCTGGCCTGGGGCCAAGCTCACCGCAGCAGGCCGGGCCACTGCATTCTGAGCTGAGTGCGGATGCGCTGGTGCTCGGGGAAGTCTGGGGCTTTGACACCTGAAGGCACGGGAGCCGGGCGCCTGCGGGGGTCCCGGGAGGAGGGGGTTTGGCATCCTCACCCTCCACTCCTCGCCCACGGGTCAGGGAGTCCTTGCCATGGGGGAAGGAGGCTGTTTCTTTTGTAAACTGATGGAGGCGTGCCTCGCCCCTGGGTCTGGCAGCCCGAAGAGACAGCCTGAGACCTCCGGACAGAGTAGAGCAGCATGGGTGTAGGTTTCTCCGCACAGTGCCTTATCCAGTGGCACAGGAAAAGTTACGGGATGACGGAAAAGATGAGCAACGAGGTCTGCGGGGTGGCTATTTTGAATCCACCACTGGTCTAATGTGGAGGTGGTCCAGTCACTTGGGCATGGGGTTTGGCAATCTAAACGCCAGCAATGTTTACGGTGCCAGAAATCCCAAATGGGCGAATGTTTCCCACACTCTTTCCCATAGCAACACCTGATTTGTTTCTGACAGAAAAGGCAGGACTAGGATGGCCAGCCCAAATGACTGATGAGAAATTTGACCTCCTGTGATAGAAAATCAGTACTGAGGACCTTGAAGAAGTTCTTACCCAGTCATCTAGGGCGGTATTGACGACCTGACATACGACATTTTACCAAACAAGACAATAGACCCTGGGGCATATAAACAATTATGACAATTTTTTTATAGACAAAGGGAGGGGGTCCTGTGATGGGATCAGTCAGATGCCCACCTGGCCACTCCCCCTGAGGGGACTTAGGCTCCTCTTAGCATTGGCAGGCCGGTATAAATCCCTGGCTTGGATCGAGCTATGCCGCATGCTGCCTTAAGCCTTAGGAGATCGCCACGGAACTGCAGGTGAGGGCCCATTCGAACTCCGTAGCTTTCGCAGTGGAGCTACAAACTGGAAATTCAAGTGCAAGCCCTTCAACTCCACATTCACGCACTCATTCACACAGAGTTTATAATAGTTTTCTTATTCCCATTCCAAAACAGAGGTCTCCAGGAGACCTGAACGAGAGAAGGAGAAGAGATAGAGAGAGAGGGAGGGAGCGAGAGAGAGAGAGAGACAGAGAAAGAGAGAGAGAGAGAGAGAGAGAGACTAGTCTTAACAGAGAGGCCTAACAGAAAACCAGGACTCTGTCCTCCAGCGTCCTGGAATGTGGGCAGAGTCAAAAAGGGAGGGCCCTTGTCAGAGCCGCTTCCCTCCCAGAGAAACAGAATCCTATCTGACTTACCTTCCCAGTACCAGGAACTGAGCACTCAGGAGTTGAATTTTTGTGGGCACACACCAGTGGTCGATCCGTTCCCCTCTGGTAGACGGGGTCTTATGGGGTCCTGAACGTCTTCAGGTGGTGCCTCCCCTGTAAGTCCACTGTCTGTCCAGGGAAGCCTGGAACAAATCTGGCTCTCACCTGGTGGCAAAAAATCTCTCTGGGGCCTCCAAATGTTGTAACCGAGTAAGTTACAGAGAAATGCCACACACTGAGACGAATTCAGGAGTCCTTTATTAGCTGGTGACCGAGAGATGGCTAGTGCTCAAAATTCTCTCAGCCCCGAAGAAGGGGCTAGATTTTCTTTTATACTTTGGTTTAGAAAGGGGAGGGGGAGAGTGTAGTTAAAACAATCTTACAGAAGTAAAGCAGGCAAAAAGTTAAAAGAATAAATGGTTATAGGAAATCAAACAGTTACAGGTGCAGGGGCTTTAAATCTATCACAAGGTGATAGACAGGGGGCTTTGGGTGTTATCAACTGGACGAATTCCTAGGAACTGTGGATATAGCTTGCCACAGTATCTTACCAGTTAATTGCATCCTTGGATGTGCTGGGAGTCTGCCTGCACAAGTTAAGTCCTTGAGGAAGGGGGTGGGTAAGGGGCTGTAAGTGAAGGAGCCAAGATGGAGTCTGTCTGGCTCTCTCAGCTAAGGGAGAGTCAATTCAGGTTAAAACAAGGTTAGGTATCACACACATACTTTGTATCTTCTTCATTGAGATCCCAGTCCTTCATTGCCTCTTGTCCAATGCCTGAAAATTGTGTTACTGTTTTTATATATTGCATCTGGGTTTCTTCCTGTTGAAAGCAAGAAAAAATTCTGGTCATTTCATTAGATCATGGCCTGAGGCAGAAATCAGGCTCATTCTTAATTTATTAAATGGCTTATAATCAGTTCTATTAATATTTACTTAGATTCTCAAATTCTCCAGGAACGATACCCCCAAAATTCATATTCATACATGACATTCTTCATTTCTTGATTGAGCCAACAAGATCTGTTCAATCAATCTTGGCTTTGGAAGAGCTCAGAGCAAAAGTTCCTAGCAAGGTCTTTTATGTTTCTCTGGCTAAATGACCAGAACCAGTTGTCTAGACATTTATGCCAGGTAAAGGTGTCTTAGCCTGTTCAGGCTGTTGTAACAAAAACCATAAACTGAGTTGCTTATAAACAACAGAGATTTATTCCTCGTAGTTCTGAAGGCTGGGAAGTCTAAGATCCAGATGCCAGAACATTCAGAATCTGGTGAGGGCTGCTTTCTGGTTCCTAGAGGGTGTCTTCTAGCTATGTTCTAATGTGGCTGAAGGGTCAAGACAGCTGTCTAGGGCCTCTTTTATAAGGGCACTCATCGCATTCATGGGATTTCCAATTTGGTGACTTAATCATCTCCCAAAGGCCCCACACCTTTCAAAACCATCATATTGATGATTAGATTTCAACATAGGAATTTTGGGGGGATACAAACATTCAGACCACAGCAAAAGCCATTGGTAGACACAGTGGCCCTTGGGGCCATGAGGGATTTTAGATTAAAAACAATTTTTTTATTATACTTTGAGTTCTGGGATACATGCACAGAACGTGCAGGTTTGTTACATAGCTATACATGTGCCATGGGGGTTTGCTGCACTCATCAACCCGCAGTCTACGCATTAGGTATTTCTCCTAATGCTATCCCTCCCATAGCCCCCTACCCCCCAACAGGCCCCAGTGTGTGATGTTCCCCTTCCTGTGTCCATGTGTTCTCATTGTTCAACTTCAACTCCCACTTATGAGTGAGAACATGTGGTGTTTGGTTTTCTGTTCTTGTGTTAGTTTGCTGAGAATGATGGTTTCCAGCTTCATCCATGTCCCAACAAAGGACAGGAACTCATCCTTTTTTATGGCTGCATAGTATTCCATGCTGTATTATGTGCCACATTTTCTTTGTCCAGTCTATCATTGGTGGGCATTTGGGTTGGTTCCAAGTCTTTGCTGTTGTGAATAGTGCCACAATAAACATACTTGTGCATGTGTCTTTGTAGTAGCATGATTTACAATCCATTGGGTATATACCCAGTAATGGGATTGCTGGGTCAAATGGTATTTCTGGTTCTAGATCCTTGAGGAATCGCCACACTGTCTTCCACAATGGTTGAACTAATTTACACTCCCACCAACAGTGTAAAAGTGTTCCTATTTCTCCAGCATCTATTTTTTCCTGACTTTTTAATGATCATCATTCTAATTGGTATGAAGTGGTATCTCATTGTGGTTTTGATTTGCATTTCTCTAATGACCAGTGATGATGAGGTTTTTTTCATATGTTTGTTGGCTGCATAAATATCTTCTTTTGAGAAGTGTCTGTTCATATCCTTCACCCACTTTGATGGTTTTTTTTTTTCTTGTAAATTTGTTTTAAGTTCTTTATAGATTCTGGATATTAGCCCTTTGTCAGATGGATAGATTGCAAAAATTTTCTACCATTCTGTAGGTTGCCTGTTCACTCTGATGATAGTTTATTTTGCTGTGCAGAAGCTCTTTAGTTTAATTAGAACCCATTTGTCTATTTTGGCTTTTTTGCCATCGATTTTGGTGTTTTAGTCATGAAGTCTTTGCCCATGCCTATGTCTTGAATGGTATTGCCTAGGTTTTCTTCTAGGGTTTTTATGATTTTAGGTCTTACATTTAAGTCTTTAATCCATCTTGAGTTAATTTTTGTATAAGGTGTAAGGAAGGGGCCCAGTTTCAGTTTTCTGCACATGGCTAGCCAGTTTTCCCAACACCATTTATTAAATAGGGAATCCTTTCTCTGCTGCTTGTTTTTGTCAGGTTTGTCAAAGATCAGATGGTTGTAGATGTGTGGCATTATTTCTGAGGCCTCTATTCTGTTCCATTGGTCTATATATCTGTTTTGGTATCAGTACCATGCTGTTTTGGTTACTGTAGACTTGTAGTATAGTTTGAAGTCAGGTAGCATGATGCCTCCAGCTTTGTTCATTTTGCTTAGGATTGTCTTGGCTACGCGGGGTCTGTTTTGGTTCCATATGAAATTTAAAGTAGTTTTTTCTAATTCTGTGATGAAATTCAACGGCAGCTTGATGGGGATAGCATTGAATCTATAAATTACTTTGGGCAGTATGGCCACTTTCATGATATTGATGCTTCCTATCCATGAGCATGGAATGTTTCTCCATTTGTCTGTATCCTCTCTTATTTCCTTGAGCAGTGGTTTATAGTTCTCCTCAAAGAGGTCCTTCACATCCCTTGAAAGTTGTATTCCTAGATATTTTAATCTCTTTGTAGCAATTGTGAATGGGAGTTTACTCATGATTTGGCTGTCTATTATTGGTATATAGAAAAGCTTGTGATTTTTGCACATTGATTTTGTATCCTGAGACTTTGCTGAAGTTGCTTATCAGCTTAAGGAGATTTGGGGCTGAGATGATGGGGTTTTCTAAACATACAATCATGTCATCTGCAAATAGAGACAATTTGACTTCCTCTTTTCCTAATTGAATACACTTTATTTCTTTCAATTGCCTGATTGCCCTGGCCAGAACTTCCAATACTATGTTGAATAGGAGTGGTGAGAGAGGGCATCCTTGTCTTGTGCCAGTTTTCAAAGGGAATGCTTCCAGTTTTTGCCCATTCAGTATGATATTGGCTGTGGGTTTGTCATAAATAGCTCTTATTATTTTGAAATACTTTCCATCAATACCTAGTTTATTGAGTTTTTAGCATGAGCGGTGTTGAATTTTGTCAAAGGCCTTTTCTGCATCTATTGAGATAATCATGTGGTTTTTGTCATTGATTCTGTTTATGTGATGGATTACGTTTATTGATTTGTGTATGTTGAATCAGCCTTGCATCCCAGGGATGAAGCTGACTTGATCGTGGTGGATAAGCTTTTTGTTGTGCTGCCGGATTCGGTTTGCCAGTATTTTATTGAGGATTTTCACATTGATGTTCATCAGGGCTATTGGCCTGAATTTTTCTTTTTTTGTTGTGCGTCTGCGAGGTTTTGGTATCGGGATGATGCTGGTCTCGTAAAATGAGTTAGAGAGGATTCCCTCCTTTTCTATTGTTTGGAATAGTTTCAGAAGGAATTGTACCAGCTCCTCTTTGTACCTCTGGTAGAATTGGTCTGTGAATCCATCTGGTCCTGGACTTTTTTCTGTTGGTAGGCTATTACTGCCTCAATTTCAGAACTTGTTATTCATCTATTCAGGGATTCGACTTCTTCCTGGTTCAGACTTGGGAGGGTGATGCTTATATTAGAAAATAACAAGTGAATTCTAAAATTTATATGGTAATGCATAAAGTGAGGACTTAGAATAGCAAAAAAAAATTGAAAAAGATGCATAAAGTTAAAGAATTACATTGCCTGATTTGAAGACGTATTATATAATTATGTTAAGCAGACTTTAAAATATTAGCAAAAATATAGATTAAGAAAGTCCAGGAATAGACCAACACATCTAAGATCAAATGATGTTTTAGAAAGGTGCAAAGGCAATTCAATGAAGATCATGTTTTCAACAAGTGTTGCTGGAACAACTGGACATCCATATTAAAACAAAACCCAAGAAACAAAACCACAAGCTGTGACCCCAAACTTCACATGGTATATAATATTCAAGAGCTAACTCAAAATGGATTATAAACCTGAAAGTATGAAACCTTCATTAAGTAACATGAGAGAATTTTTAAAATCTTGGCAAATACTTCCGAAATATGCACCCAAAACATGTTCAATCTAAGGAAAATGACACGTCCAACTTTGTCATCAGTAAAAATTTCTTCTCTAGGACAGACTCTGTTAAGATGAAGGAGAAAATGAACCATAGGCTAGAAGACTATACTGACAAATCACATATTTACAGAAAGACTTGCATCCAATATTTACTAAAAACTCTCAAAACTCAATAATAAAACGCAAAAGTTTAAACGAGCAAAAGATTTGAACAGACAGTTAACCAAAGAAGATAGAGGGATGGCAGTAGTACAAATAAAAATTGTAAACATTAGTCATTAGGGAGATACAAAGTAAAATCACAGAGAAATACCACTACACACCAAGTGGGAATGGTGAAAATTGAAGACTCTCTATACCAAGTGTTGGTGAGGATATGGAGTACCTGAAATCCTCATAACACTGTGGTGAGAATGTAATGTAGTATAACCACTTTGGAACACAGTCAGTTTGTAAAAAGGTAAACATCCACTTACTCTGTGACTTGGTGTGCTTATGCTTTTTATTTTCTGTATTTTATGATGACATCTTTTAAAGTTTGCTGGCTCTGGAGAGACTGTCCTCCCAGGATTAGTCTTTTCTTAGAGATGGCAAAACACTCGACCTGGAGCACATCTCTCATATACAACCAACTGGTCCTGAGTCTACAGCCCCAATTACCTCTTTATCCAACTCTCACACCCCACACCAATATCTCCCCTGCACTGAAGCACCCCCCCACCAGGTACCAGGTAACCAGAGACCAACGCTATAGGCCAAAGCCTGCCGGAGTTATTCAAACTAGCTAATCATAAGCTGTTTACTCTGCCCTGCCTGGCTTTTCCCATGGGAACCCCAATAAAGGCTGTGGCCTATGCTTTCCCCTTGCTCCTGCCTCCTGACCAGCACTGGTGCTCTCCATGTGGCCCTGTGTGGCATGGTGTGCCCCTGGGAAATGTAAATAATAATGTTTTCCATCGCATTGGCCTCTCTGTGTGGTCACTCAGTCACTGCCATAAATTAGAATCCCACAGGTGGAAATGAGACACATCTCTTCGTGTGTGTGTGTGCGTGTGTGTGTGTGTGTGTAAGTGGGGGCAGGGCACGTCTGCAGAGAGATCCACCGCCCTGGGCCATGCCCTTGGGGTGACAGTGTATCAGGAACTAAGCTCAGCATGCAGTGGGATGAGTTGGGTGTTGCTGTGACATCCTGTGTCCTCCCTGGAGCACCATGGGATTGGGAACAGGCTGAGCACTGTGGCGCCAGCCCGCAGGTCCATGTGTGCGTGTGCACCCAGGAGGTCCTGAGGCATGACTGTGTGTCTTGGCAAACATGTATCTGCACTTGGCACGCCCTAGCACAGAATCTGCCACTGAGTGCTGGTTCAACAAACATTTGATAAGTGAGTTTGTTCGTCTAAATGGGTAGCAGATTAGGTGCAGCTTTTGAGAAAATTAGTAAATTGTAATTTAGATTCAAGGAACATTACTTGGAATAAAACAGAATCTAAAGGACATGAGGTATAGAAAGTGTGTTAGGAACACATGTGACATAGTGAAGAGATCCTACATATGTGGGTGTTGAAACCACTTGCCTGTGCTTTCTGTCACCTGACTGGACCCTGATTGGTAAGGGTGACCAGGGACAAAATCAGCAGAGGGGCACAGCTGGGGGTGCTTGCTGGCCTGGCAACTCACTGAGCTGTGAGCAGCAGGGGGAAGCTCCACCCAGGGCCCTAGTGAGTATGGCTGTGGGGGAAGGCGCACGTGGGTGGCCCCGATCAACGTCAGGGTGAGCTCCCCCCATCCCACCTTCCTGTTACCTGTGGAGGGTGTCCAGGTTCTTGCCGTCTTGAAGCAAGAATTGTAAAAAAAAAAAAAACACCTCACAAACAGAGCAAGGAAAGAATGAAGCAACAAAAGCAGAGATTTACTGAAAATGAAAGTACACTCCACGTGGTGAGAGAAAGAATGAAGCAACAAAAGCAAAGATTTATTGAAAACGAAAATACATGCTACATGGTCGGGCACGGTGGCTCATGCCTGTAATCCCAGTACATTGGGAAGTTGAGGCGGGCAGATCACTTGAGGTCAGGAGTTCGAGACCAGCCTGGCCAGCACAGTGAAACCCCATGTCTACTAAAAGTACAAAAAATAGCCGGGCGTGGTGGCACACACCTGTAATCCCAGCTACTTGGAAGACTGAGGCACGAGAATCGCTTGAACCCAGCCTGAACTCCAGCCTGGGCGACAGAGTGAGGACTCTGTCTCAAAAAAAAAAAAAAAAAAAAAAAAATACACTCCACATGATGGAAGCAGGCTGCTGGGAGCAGGCCCGAGCATAGGGGCCCCCAGGTTACAGAATTTTCTGGGGTTTAAATACCCTCTAGATGTTTCCCATTGGTTACTTGGTGTACATCCTATGTAAATAATGTAGTGGCTCACAATCAGTCTGATCGGTTGCAGAAAGCAAACAGAGGCTGAGGTGAAGTTACAAAAGTTACACCCTATGCAAGCATCTGATTGGTTGTGGAAAGCAACCAGTCAGAGGCTGAAGTGAAGTTACAAAGTTACCCTCCTATGTAAACCTCTGATTGGTTGTTTTCTGCAACCAATCAGATACTTTCAATTTTCCATCTGCCACACAGAAAAAGGGGAAGTAGGCTTGCAAAGGGAGTTGTCTCTGGTCCTTTTCTTACTTAGATGTGAAAAGTTTCTGTTTGATTTAGTTCTAGGAAGTCAGAGTGAATCGGCCTTAGGTTCCGTGCCTCCAGACCCTGTTCTCCTGCCTCATTCCTACCAAGCTGCTCCCTGCAGGGGCCTGATGCCCACAGGGAAGATTCTATGTATTCACTGTCTGGGGCTGCTCAAGCCACTGCCCTGCGCAGCCCTGCCTCCCACTGGCCCTCTCAATGGCTTTCCACTCGGGGAACCCCTGCAGCCTGTAGTCTCCAGGCAGGCCCTGGGCCACCAGGCTGGAGAGAGCCAAGGCCCCACTTGGGTGCAAGGTGACCTGGCTGTCTTCCTGGCAGGTCCTGGTGGGAGCGGCTGTCCCTTGTTCAGGGGCCTGGGACCGCGTCCCCATCCGCCAACATGTCCCCCAAGCATGCCTTCAGGGCAGGGTGCAGACTGGAGAGCTGGACTGGCGGGGACGCGCGTGTTCTGCATCTCCTAAGGCTGTGCCCACTGTGGGTGGGAGGGTGACTGGCTTGGGTGGGGTCCAAGGAGGGGGTGACGAATGACACACTTGGGGAGGGGGCCTGCAAAGGGCACTGTCTGTGGCCACGTGGTTACTGTGGGATTTGCCTTGGGGAATCTGATGGATGTTGACAGCCAGTTCCTGCCTTGTTTCCTCTTCTGGAGCCCCCTTGCTAGGCCTGTGAAAAACCCCGCGCAGCTCCAGCAGCGGGTCTTGCTCAGGAGCGGCCGCAAGGGGACATCCAGGTCGCGCTGCAGGAAAGCCCTTGTCTGAGCGGGGCACGGGGCTCCACGACAAAAGGACAGGATTTGACTTAAATTATGTTTTTCCCTTGAGGATATTTTCATTTTCTTTAAAAGAATGTAGTTTTCTTGGACCATGGACCAAGCTTATTTCTTCAACAGATTCCAGCAAACTCACAAGTGTCCTTCAGCTCTAGGCCTGCTGTGTGTGTGTGCGTGTGTGTGTGTGTGCATGTGTGTGTGTGTGTGTGTGTGTGGATGTGTGTGGATGTCTGGGGCCAAGGCCAGGGATGACTGGGCTGTGGTGAGAACCTGACCCTTCCAAGTCTTCCCTAATTTCTCTTGTTCCTGCAGCTACCTAGTTTGGGGATGGATAGGGAAGGAGGCCCCAGGATGGGTCCTCACGTCTCTGCATCCCACTGGGGGCTGCGTAGAAACGGATGAGGACCCCCCCTTGAAAGGCTCCTGGGTGGTGTAGGCCCTGGATAGGAGAGTTGGGGGGTAGAGCTGGATGTGGGATCTAGATCAGGGCTGCTTGGGGCTTTTGATGCCCTGATATGGGATTGAGGAGGGGGCGTGGTCAATGCCGAATGGGTGTGAACAGATGACTGGGGATGGGGAGCAAGGGAGATTCTGGTGGGGGAAGCACGGGGAGGTTGAGGTCAGAGCTGGGGAAGCTGAATTCCAGGTTGAGGAGAAGGAGGTGTGGTCGCAGATTGCAGGGAACCCAGAGGACTTGAGCAGGGAACCCCCTGGCCAGATGAGTGTGGCAGTTGACATTGGAGTTGGGGTGGAGTCGGGGGTGGAGCTGCAGATGGCAGGGGCAGTGTTGAAGGTGGAGGGTGATGGTTGAGGAAGGGAAGGGGCACTGGGGTGGGGATACCCCATCAGGTTGTCCCATGCCTGTCTGAGAGATGCCTGCCCTTCCACCTGCCCTTCTGGGGTCAGTCCCTCCCACTTCCCCCTTGGCTTAAAAACACACACAGAAGCTGGATGGATGCAGGTGAGTTTATTAGGCAGCCTTGTCCCGCAGGGGACAGGCCTGGGTGGGGGTGGGGGTGGCAGCGGTTCTCAGGCTTGCCCCAATCAGCACAGCAGGAGAGGGAGTAGAGGCGGCAGCAGGGGAAGGCGGGGCCCTGGGCCCAGATTCTCATGGGTGGGGCAGGCAGCCTGGACAGGATCCCGAGATGCCTGTGGATGGTGTTACTTCAGTATCGTGTCAGCACATTGGTCGTTGATTTCTTCCTGTGGGGAGGGGTGGGAGGTTGAAGGGAGGGGTCTTCTGGGGAAGGAGGGATAGGATGGAGTTGATCGCGGAGGTTGAGCATTAGAGGGCGGAGGCCCAGCGCCCTGAGGTCTTGTCCCTGGGCAGCTGCCTGTCTGCGGGGAGGTTGCTTGGTGAGAGGTGGGGAGGTGTTTGGGTGGAGAGAGAGGCTCTCAGGGAACAGAGTCCCTGCTCTCAAAGGAGGTCAAGGGCTGTGGGGTGGTGCTGGTGGCCGGGGCCTGCTGCACTCACCAGTTGCTGCACGACAGCCTGTGCCTCCTCGGGGGTCGTGGTGTCGGTCACGCAGTCCTTGAGTTTAGAGGATGTGTTTCTTTCCAGCTCCGTGAGGTGGTAATCTGTTGACAGAGTCCATGTAGGTGTCCTTGTGCTTGGTCAGAAGCTGGTTAATGACTGTCATAAGCTGCGGGCAGAGTTTCCGGGGCTCTGCGGGGAGAGTAGGAGCGTGTGAGCAGTGAGTAGGAGCGTGTGAGCTGCAGCGCGGCCCGGGCTTCCCTGGAGGGGCCTACCCGCTAGCAGCGGCAGCAGCAGGAGACCCAGCAGCGCCAGGGCTCGGGCGGACTTCATTCGGTTCGGGGTCGGGCCGGTAGGTATGCGGGTCACACTGGGGCAGTGCGGACGCAGGTCCCTCTGGCATCTCGGGAGACGCGGTCCTTAAACTCCGTGTCCTGGGGGCGGGCCCGGGTGGCGTGGCTTGGCTGGACAGGGAGGGTAGGGGCGGGAGTGGGGTTTGTGGCACTCCAGTGTAGCAGGTTGCATCTGCGGGTCCCCGCCCCTGCCCTGCCCTCAGCCCCGCCCATGGTGTTGGATCCAGGCAGCTGAGGTGCAGGCCGGGACCCCTGGCTGGGCGCGGTCCTGGGCGCGTCCCTGCGCGGTTCAGGCGTCCATGCACGCTGAGACTCTCAGCTGACTCTGCGGCCTGCCCCGTCGTGTGTGCATCACGAGGCTTGGGTGCACGCGTTTGAGAATGGGATATGTGTGTGTGAGTGGAATGCACTGGCGGGAATGTGTGGGGTGTGTGTGTGGCACCTGAGGTTGGGGTGTTGACTGTGTGGGGTGGAGGTCTGTGATTATATGAATATGAGGGTGTGATTGTGGCTGGCTCAGGGCATGTGGCTGCCTCTGCCTCTGCATCTGCGTCTGAGAGAGACAGGAAGAGATGGGAGAGTCTTGTGTGGGGGCCCTGCAGGGCAGAGACAGGGGACCCTTCTTCACTTTAGGCCATCGGGAGGTGAAAAGCCAGCTAACCAGTGGGCTTCATCCTGGGGACAGAGGCTGGGAGACTGCAGCTGAAAGGTGTGGGCTCCAGGAGGGCTGCAGGGGGCTGAGCAGCAGGGTCAGGGAGCACAGGGCCACCCTCCCTCCATCTTCCTTCCTTCTCTGGACCCCAGAGCACTGTGTCCCCCTCCCACCCCTACAGCTGCAAGTGGAGCCAGCTGGAGGGGTCTTTAGAGGGAGTGGGGTCCTCTGAGGGCAGAGAGGGCCAGGAGGCTTCCTGAGGACCTGAGGCCCCTCTGGGCCTCCCAGGGCTGGGCCTGTGGTCTGATCCGCTTTGCCCTGGGAGGGACGTGCTCAGTAGTGGGGTTTGTGTAGCTGTCACTCACTCACCTGCCTGTGCCCAGCCACACACCTGTGACTCCCATCGGCCCCACCCAATACACATGTGGGTCTTCAAGTGCCCTGAGGGGAAGTTCCTGCCTGTGTCACATCCATCCCACCCACCGCACTGCAGGTTACAGGACTGCCCACAAGCGCCACCATGCCTGCCTGAAGTTACCTGGCACACAGGTATCCTCACCTACATGACATGATCAGATCATGCACTTTCTATGCCAGGGCCAGGGCCAGGGCAAGCTTGCACCTTCAGCCTTGGGGACATTGTGGGGCGGGTGGTGGCTGGAGGCCAGGGAAGTCACCAGGCTGGAAAGGGTTGATATCAGACATCTCCCGTGCACCACTTTGAGCCACCTCAGCCTCACCTGGGACTCTGGCTGCTGGCACTGGGACTAGCAGTTCCATGAAGGTTTAGAGCATTTCTAGGCTTAGGAAGGGCCTCCCTTGTCATCACTGTGGTCCGGGCTGCACGCCTTGTGACCAAGGGCTCTGGACAGCAGATGCAGCCAGCCAGAGTGTGGGGGTGAGGGGCCTGGGCACAGGAGGGATGTGAGGCCTTCCCTCCACCCCTATGTCCACCATTTCAGAGGGAGGACAGCAATTGTTTGGTTTTGTCCTGTGAGTGGCGGCAGAGAGCAGGGCCCAGGGCAGGTCCAGGGCCAGACAGGCATCCCGTGCTGTCTGGGGCCACCAGGGTGCATGATGGGGCCGGTGTGGGGGTGTCCCCTGGCCAAATACATGGGTAGGGGGTGCTCTGGGGTCAGTGGGTGAGTCCGGGCATTTGCAAGAGTCATGTTAAGATAGAGAGTCCTGAAGGATGGAGGGAGGGGGCAGAGAATGGATGGATGTGGGAGACGGCTCCCACTGCTTCCTGGCCTCTAAGTAGGGGTGATGGGTGGTAGGTGAGTGCAGTGGGAGCTGCAAGGCTGAGCCAGGGAAGTGGAGGCAGCAGAGATGCAGACCTTGCCTGAGGCTGACTCGGGGCTGGGGCTTCTTAGAGGCCAGCGCCCTAGAGCTCCCGGACAGGGAGTTTGCAGGAACAGTGATGCAGCACACGACACAGCACAACTCGACACAACACAACCTGCCACAGCAGAGCAGCATGCGGTGCACTGGGCTGCAGCAGAGTGCGGCCCAGGGTCCAGGGAGTCATGTAGGCTCCAGGGAATCATGCAGCAAACTGACCTGAGCCACATCCCTCAGCCAAGGCACAGGCCCCTGGCCTTGAGCCACCCACTTCCTTGTGACAGCCAGATGCCCTAGTGTCCCTGGGGCTGAGGACAGGGCTGGGGCTGCTGTCCAAGGTGAGGTCTGACTCTAATCCCCTGCCTCTAATTCCCAGTCGTTTGGGGAACTTGAGCGTCTTCCAGGGGACCCAGTGGTGCTGATGGGATTTCTGGGCACCTCAGCCAGGCCTGCCCACCTGGCCACACTGGTTCCCACTGCAATCTGGCCTTGGGGCCTGTGTGGCCTCTGCTTACTGAGCCCTGTGGTTCCCTGCCAGGCACCGTTGGCGCTGCGACCAGGCTGGCACATGGAGAATGGCCTGTCCCCAAATCCTGCACTCCTCCCAGCTCACATGCTTTGCTTTTCTCCCACACTGAGAGGTGGGAGCCAGGTTGACACTGGAGGAGGAGCTCCCTCAACTGTGGCTTCACCTTAGGGTTCTGGGCAGGGTTTTGGGCAGTGAGACTTTCTGGATAGGGGCTGGGGGTCAAGAGCCTTCTGACTGGGGAGTGGTCCCATAGCAGAGAGACCCACGGTGAGGGGGTGGGGTGGGCAGGGAGGACGACCCCGCTGTGAAGGAGCTGGGGCAGGCAGGTTACACGGATGCAGCTCACACTCCCTCCTTCTCCCCATCCTCTCCCACGCCCCCCGCGTCCTCTCCTGTCTCTTCCTCCCTGCCCTGTTCTTTCCCTCTTTCCCCTCTGCGTCTCCATCTTCCTGTCCCTTTTTCCTTCTTCATTTGTCCTCCCCTTCACTTTCCATTTCTCCCTTTCCCTCCTCCCCTAGCCTCTCATCTTTCTCTTGTGACATATGACACAAATATAGACTAGGACACACCATATAAAGTGTATCTTAAGTGATGGCTGTGATGCAAACCTCACAATACCCCTGCAGTTCAAGAAAGGTCATGGTGAGCCCCTCCCGGCTCCAGCCTCACCACCTAGAGTTGACCCCTGTCCTGAGTTTGTGGTTTCTTGTTGTTTTAGTGGATGGTTTTGCTACCTAAACATCTTCACACATAATAAGTGTTAATTTTACTCTTTTACAGTTTTTATAACCGTGGTCACCATGTGTGTGTTCTCCCATATCTTACTTTTTTGTTCAAGATTTTTGTTGGTATCAATCCATGTTGCTGTCTTTATAGTTTAAAAGCGTCGACCATTGTGTACTGATTCTATTATCGTGAACAACACTACAGGGAGCTTTTATATGTCAATGTCCTGGCACACATTTGCATTCATATTTGTTAGGGTTTATGCCCATGTGTGGAATTTTAGATGATAAAGCATTCATATTCTTGACTGTCTTAGGTAACAGGAAACCTTGAAAGCACTTGTACAATGCACACCCCCAGCCACACTGTAGTATTTCCTGCTGCTCTAGATCGCCACAAGGTGGTATCGTCAGTGTCGAGTGAACCATCTGGTAGGCAGGTGTCAGGGGCATCTCATTGGGTTCCCATTTGCATTTTCTGGTGTAATGAGGTTGAGGCCTCTTTATGTGTTTATTAGTCATTTAGTGAAGTGTGAATAGAAGTCTTTTTTCCCATTTATATATTGCATGTTCATTTCTTTTTTCCATCTCTGGTCATTTGTAGGAGTTTTTTGTATATCCTTTTTTTTTTTTTGGAGACAGGGTTTCTCTCTGCTGCCCAGGCTGGAGAGCACTGGCATGATCTCAGTTCACTGCAGCCTCAACCTCCTGAGCTCAAGTGATCTTTCTGCCTCAGCCTCCTGAGTATCTGGTACTATAGGCACATGCCACCACACATGGCTTATTTTTGCATTTTTAGTAGAAATGGGCTTTCGCTATGTTGTCCAGGCTGGTCTCGAACTCCTGAGCTCAGGTGATTCACCCGCCTCGACCTCCCAATGTGAGGAGTTCTCGGTATCTTCTTTTTTTGTTTTTGAGATGGAGCTTCAGTCTTGTTGCCCAGGCTGGAGTGGAATGGCGTGATCTTGGCTCACTGCAACTTCTGCTTCCTGGGTTCAAGCTATTCTCCTGCCTCAGCTTCCCGAGTCGCTGGGATTACAGGCACCTGCCACCAAGCCCAGCTAATTTTTGTATTTTTAGTAGAGGTGGGGTTTCACCATGTTGGCCATGGTGGTCTTGAACTCCTAACCTCAGGTGATCCACGCACCTTAGCCTTCCAAAGTGCTGGGATTACAGGCGTGAGCTACCACTCCCAGCCAGTATATTCTTGATAAGAGCCCTTGTTTGGTTATTTATTTAAAATGCCTTCTGCAACACTGGGGATTATTAGCTTTGTATTCTCTTGACGGTTTTTATTGAACAGAAGTTTAAGGCTTACTGGAATGAAATTTATCAATGCTTCCTTTATGCTTGATGTTGTGTGTGTGTGTTTTGCTTAATAGTTAGTCTTATCTTTTTATTTTTATTTCTTAATGTGGTTTTATTCCTTTGGAAAAAAGATTCTCATCTCATGGTCATAAAGATACTCTTCTACATAAATACTTGGGAAGTCTTTATTCTTTTGCCTTGTCCATTGAGGTCTCTAAGGTACATGGAATTGACTTTTGTGTGAAATGTGGGTAACAGTCCTCTTACTTTTAAATTATATAGATTCCCTGCTGTCCCAGTACTGTTTAGGACAGGGGTGTGTAATGTTTTGGCTTCCCTGGGCCACACTGGAAGAAGAAGGATTGTTTTGGGTCACACATAAAATACGCTAACACTAACAATAGCTAATGAGCTAAAAAACTTAAAATCACAAAAATCTCATAATGTTTTAAGAAAGTTTACAAATTTGTGTTGGGCCGCATTCAAAGCCACCCTGTCCTGCAGGGGTCTGGCTGCAGGTTGGACAAATTTGGTTTCGGAGACGATGGCCCTTATTCCATTATTCTCAATGTCCCTTTGTCAAAAAGCAAGTTACCTCATAGAGGGACATAGTTTGCTTCTGAGTTCTCTATTGCATGTCGCTGGTCTGTTTGTCTGTCTGTATGCCAATGTGGCACTGTGTTGAGTACACACTAAAGCTTTAGTTCTTGACTCCGGCAGAGAGAGTCCTTCCACTTTGGCCTTGTTCCTGGAGTGTCTTTGCTGTTTTTGGCCCTCTACGGTGCCAGATGTTTAGAAACAGCTATTCGAATTCAATGTGGGAGAGAACTGAAGTTTTGATGACATCGAGTATTCCTCTCCATAATGCTGGGACATGTTGCCATTTATTTTGATTTTCCCTATTTTCTCTCAATAATTTTTTACATATATATTTCTATGGTGCTCTTATACATGTATTAATTGATTGATTCCAAGGCATCTGTTCTTTTTAATGCCATTGTAAATGTTACATTCTTTTAAAGTGTAGGTTTATAAATGTTTGTGTTGCTATATAGAAAATTTTAATTATTCTATATTATTTTGTATTTAGGATTCAAAAACTCTTTAGTATTTTCTCTGTATATTCTTTAAGATTATTTATATAAATATATCTAATGTGTATTTGTTTCTCTTCAATATTCATATATTTTACTTGTCTTGCTTTATTGCATTTGTAGAATCTCTAGTGCAATGTTGGATAGCAATGGTGAAAATAGGCTTTTTGTTTAGTATCTAAACTCAAGAGGAACTTTTTTGTTTGTTTGTTTTGCTCTTGACAGCATTGTATTTTATATAAATTGTTAAATTTCACATAATTTTAGGCTTTTAAGAAAGTTACACAACATTATATATAAGTACTTCTGGATACCCTTCATCCAGATTCAAGAAGATAGCTTTTGATATTTTATCATTAAATAGAAAGTTTAACGTAAGATATTTTTGGTAGATGTTCTTTGCTAGATTAAAGATATATTATTCTATTTCTATTTTCTAAGGGGATTTTTTGAGACAGGGGTCTTGCTTTGTCCCCTGGGTTGGAGCGCAGTGGTGCGGTCTTGGCTCACTGCAGCCTCAACCTCCTGGGCTTAAGTGATCCTCCCACCTCAGCCTCCCAAGTAGCTGGGACTACAGGTGGGTGCCATTACACCTGGCTAATTTTTGTAATTTTTTTTAGAGACAGAGTTTTGCCCTGTTGCCCAATGTGGTCTCAAACTACTGGCTCAAGAGATCTGCCCACCTTGGCCTCCCAACATGCTGCAATGACAGGTATGAGCCAATGCATCATGCATCAGATAATTTTTTAAATCAAGAAAAGATGAATGTTATAGCACATCTCACTTGCATTTAATGAACTGTGTATACAGTTTTTTTCCCCTTAGTTCTGTGAAAGTGTTACATTACATCAAATAATTTTCTAATTTGAAACCTACCTTGCATTTCTGGTGTAAATCCTCCTTTATCGGCATATACTATTCTTAGATGTAATTTAATCCACTTTGCCAATACCTTGCATCGTACATTTTGTCCATGTCCTTGAGTGATTAAATTTTGGTGTCAGGATGATACCAGCTCATTATGCACTGGGGATGTAGTGGTGATTTCTATTTATTCCAACAGATCTAGTCTTCTTCTTTCCCCAGTCTGCTTTGTACCCCAGAACATGGCCTTTTCTGGATTGCATCATTGGGCTACATTGCCCTTTGGTTTTTGTGGGTTGACACATTGGAGATATAGCAGGGCACTGAAGGAAAGAGGAGAGTGAGATGAGGGGACTCACTCCCCGTTGCCCTCCTTCAGGACTACAGGTTGGCCATGGCTGCGTTCCTATCCTGGTGGCCAAAGGTCCTGGGAGCTCACCCTCTCCTACAGTTACAAGTCTCACTGGATTGTAGCAAAGCTTCTTTTCCTTGCTTCCCATTAGATATTTTGCTCTTGCTTGCCTTGGGCATTTTGTTATTGGTTTCCCTTTACTTGCTCACAGCAGAGCCATAAGCCTGTGAACCCAAAGGTGTCTGAGAGAGGTCTCAATCAATTTGAAAGTTTATTTTGCCAAGGCTAGGGATGTGTCTATGACACAGCTTCAGGAGGTCCTGAGGAAATGTGCCCAAGGTGGTCAGAATATAGCTTGCTTTTATACATTTTAGGGAGACATAATACATCAATCAATGTGTGTAAGATTTACATTGCTTCCATCTGGAAGAGCAGAACAACTTGAAGTGGCGATGGGGGGGCTTCCTGGTAGTAGGTAGATTTAAAAATTTTCTGATTGGCAGTTGGTTCAAAGACTGAACCAATAGAAAGGAATGTCTGGGTTGTGATAAGGGATTGTGGAGACCAAGGTTTTTATCATGCAGATGAAGCCTCCAGGTAGCAGGCTTCAGGGAGAATAGATTGTAACTATTTCTTATCAGACTTAAGGTCTGTGTTGATGATAAATCCTGGTCGGCTTTTCCTGAATTCCAAAAGAGAGATGGGTATAATGAGGCATATCTGACCCCTCCTTCCATTATGACCTGAACTAGTTTTTAGGTTAACTTTGAATGCACTTGGTCAAGAGAAGGGTTCCATTCAGATGGTTGCGGACCTTAGAATTTTATTTTTTGTTTATAGCCATTCATTAAACTCTTGTCACGTATCCTGTGTGAGTGTGCCATTTCCTTCCTGCAGGGACACTGACTGGTACAGGGTATGCACACTCATTATTTATGCTTTGGAAGAATTTGTATAAGATTGGAGTGCTGTAAGCGCCCGACGGGTTCTTCCTGCCTGCTCCACAAACAAAATCAATTCACAGAGACCATAACATTGCAGTAAAGAAAGAGTTTAATTGATGGGAGGCTGGCCATGCCATGTAAGAGACAGAGTTATCATCAAAATGATCTCATTGAAGGCTCAGAAGCTATGGGATTTTCAAAGATGCTTGGTGGGCAGGGGACTTGGGTATATGGAGTAGTGAGGGCTTGGGTTGAAGATGAAATAATAGGGAGTCAAAGCTGTCTTTTTGCATGGAGTCACTTCTGGATGGGGCCACAGGAGTGGCTAATGGATCCAGGTGGAGCCATCAGTGTTAGACATACAAAGAAAACCTGAAAAGACATCTCCAAAAGCCAATCTCAGTTTCTTCCATAGTGATGGTATCTGCAGAAGTAACTGGGAAAGTTGCATATCTGTGAATTCCAGATCAATTGGTGGCAATTATTTCATATGTTTATTAAAGTTAAGTTATTTTGTTTTAATAGCTTTATTGAAGTATAGTTGACATATAAAAATTACATATATCTAAAGTGTATAATTTATAACTTTTGCTTATGTCTATACCTTGGCCAAATTAAGAGAGACCATCGGGTACTATCCTCCTAGCTTGATGGTCTCTCATGAGCTTTACAAACACAGTTGAGTTTTGGGGAAGGGCTATTATCATTTTAATTATAAAGTAAATGTCTCTTTTTAATGTTCTTCTCTTCATTAATCTATTAAGTTGATTCTAATTGTACTTTAAAATCTTGTACGTTTATTAAATTATTTTGTTTTAATATCTTTTAATAAAGTATAATTGACATATAACAAATATGCATATCTAAAGTACATAATTTGTGACTTTTGACAGTTGCAAAAATCAGAACAACCACCATAATGATCAAAATAATGAATACATCCCTCACTTCCAAATGCCTCCTTGTGCCTCTGTGTAACACCCTCTCCTGCATCTCCTTAACCCCTTCCTCCTCTCTAGGCAACCGCTGATCAGCTTTATGTCAGTATAAATTAGTTTGCTTCACGTAAATTCAATCATACAGTATGGAATGTTATTATTTCTTCAGAGAGCATTGTCCTTCTGGTTCATGTGTGTCATGTGTATGAATAGTTTATACCTTTTTTGAATGTTAAATTAAAAAAATTACATATGGTGATACTCACTATTTTTGATGTACATTTATTTCCGTGAGTTTTGACAGCTGTGCCTTCTGTAGGTTTTGTATTGGTGTCTGGAATCTCAAGCACTACCACCACAATAGAGATGCCATTTTCTTACTTTCAAGTATTCCTTGTGCTGTGCTTTTGTAGTGAAATATTCTCCTTGTCCTCAATTCTGAGTGGCCACTGGTTCATTCTTTATTCTGATACCATTGTGTTTTCTAGAACTGCTTATCATGAAATCATGCAATATGTAGCTTTGTTGTTGTTGTTTTTTTGAGATGGAGTTTCACTCTTGTTGCCCAGGCTGGAGTGCAATGACGTGATCTTGGCTCACCGCAACCTCTGCCTCCTAGGTTCAAGTGATTCTCCTGTCTCAGCCTCCCGAGTAGCTGGGATTACAGGCATGTGCTACCATGTCTGGCTAATTTTTTGTGTTTTTAGTAGAGACGGGGTTCTCCATGTTGGTCAGGCTGGTCTCGAACTTGTGACCTCAGATGATCCACCTGCCTCGGCCTCCCAAAGTGTTGGGATTATAGGTGTGAGCCACCACACCCGGCAATATGTAGTTTTTTTGAGTCTCGCATCCTTTAATACTTTTATCATTTACAAATTCTAATTATGATCTTACATTTTTAAAGATATCAAGTGTCATTATACTTTCTTGTTTTCTTTCTTTTCTAATTTATTGTTGATGTTCAGGAATGGTACTGAGTTTAGTATGTTGATTTTATATCCTGCACCTTTAATGGATTTATTGATCAGTTCTGAGAGATTTTGGTGGTGCTTTTGGGGTTTTCTGTACATAAGATCATGTCCTCTGCAAGCAGAGACAATTTGACATCCTCCTTTCCAGTCTGGATGCCCTTTATTTCCTTCTCTTGCCTAATCGCTCTGGCTAGGACTTCCGTTACTACATTGAAGAAAAGTGGCAAAAATGGACATTCTTGCCTTGTTCCAGATCTTAGAGGAACAGCTTTGTACTTTTCCCTATTCACTACGATGTGAATAGGCTGTAGGCTTGCCATACATTGATTTATTGTGTTGGGCTACGTTCCTTCTATACTCAGTTTGTTAAGAGTTTTTACCATGAAGGACTGTTGAATTTTATCATGCTTTTTCTGCACCTATCGAGATGTTCATATGCTTCTTGTACTCATTCTGTTGATGTGATGTGTCTTATTTGTGGATTTGTGTGTCAGGAACCATCCTTGCATACCTGGGTTGAATTCCACTTGGCATAGGAATGATCACTTTGATGTGCTGATTCATTTGGTTGGCTAGTATTTTGTGGAGGATGTTTGCATCCATGTTTATCAGTGATAGTGGCCTATAGTTTTCTTTGTTGTTGTGTCCTTCCCTGAGTTTGATATCTGGACAATGGTGGCCTTGTAAACTGAATTTGGAAGAGTTCTATACTCTTCAATTTTCTGGAAGAGTTTGAGAAGAATTGCTATTAATTCCTCCTAAATATTTGGCAGAATTCTGCAGTGAAGCCATCAGAGTCTGGAATTTTCTTTGATAGGAGACATTTTATTACAGATTCAATTTGTCACTTGTAATTGGTCGGTTCAAAAGTGTGATTTCTTTTTTTTTTTTTCAGATTCTTTCTTTTTTTTTTTTTTATTATACTTTAGGTTTTAGGGTACATGTGCATAATGTGCAGGTTTGTTACATATGTATCCATGTGCCATGTTGATTTCCTGCACCCATTAACTCGTCATTTAGCATTAGGTATATCTCCTAATGCTGTCCCTCCCCCCTTCCCCAACCCCACAACAGTCCCCGGAGTGTGATGTTCCCCTTCCTGTGTCCATGAGTTCTCATTGTTCAATTCCTACCTATGAGTGAGAACATGCGGTGTTTGGCTTTTTGTCCTTGCGATAGTTTACTGAGAATGATGTTTTCCAGTTTCATCCATGTCCCTACAAAGGACATGAACTCATCATTTTTTATGGCTGCATAGTATTCCATGGTGTATATGTGCCACATTTTCTTAATCCAGTCTATTGTTGTTGGACATTTGGGTTGGTTCCAACTCTTTGCTATTGTGAATAGTGCCGCAATAAACATACGTGTGCATGTGTCTTTATAGCAGCATGATTTACAGTCCTTTGGGTATATACCCAGTAACGGGATGGCTGGGTCAAATGGTATTTCTAGTTCTAGATCCCTGAGGAATCGCCACACTGACTTCCACAATGGTTGAACTAGTTTACAGTCCCACCAACAGTGTAAAAGTGTTCCTATTTCTCCACATCCTCTCCAGCGCCTGTTGTTTCCTGATTTTTTTAATGATCGCCATTCTAACTGGTGTGAGATGGTATCTCACTGTGGTTTTGATTTG
>NW_026652287.1:62962384-63004224 GCF_009828535.3 Hylobates moloch
TGGATAATATCTTGCAGAGTGTTTTCCAACTTGGTTCCATTCTCCCCGTCATTTTCAGGTACACCAATCAGACGTAGGTTTGGTCTTTTCACATAGTCCCAAATTTCTTGGAGGCTTTATTCATTTCTTTTTATTCTTTTTTCTCTAAACTTCCCTTCTCGCTTCATTTCATTCATTTCATCTTCCATCAGCGATACCCTTTCTTCCAGTTGATCGCATCGGCTCCTGAGGCTTCTGCATTCTTTGCGTAGTTCTCGAAACTTGGCTTTCAGCTCCATCAGCTCCTTTAAGCCCTTCTCTCCATTGGTTATTCTAGTTATCCATTCTTCTAATTTTTTTGCAAAATTTTTAACTTCTTTGCTGTTGTTTTGAATTTCCTCCCGTAGCTCAGAGTAGTTTGATCATCTGAATCCTTCTTCTCTCAACTCGTCAAAGTCATCCTCCATCCAGCTTTATTCCATTGCTGGTTGGGAACTGCGTTCCTTTGGAGGAGGAGAGGTGCTCTGCCTTTTAGAGTGTCCAGTTTTTCTGCTCTGTTTTTTCCCCATCTTTGTGGTTTTATCTACTTTTGGTCTTTGATGATGTGATGTACAGATGGGTTTTTGGTGTGGATGTCCTTTCTGTTTGTTAGTTTTCCTTCTACCAGACAGGACCTTCAGCTGCAGGTCTGTTGGAGTTTACTAGAGGTCCACTCCAGACCCTGTTTGGCTGGGTGTCAGCAGCAGTGGCTGCAGAACAGTAGATTTTCGTGAGACCACAAATTCAGCTGTCTGATAGTTCCTCTGGAAGTTTTGTCTCAGAGGAGTACCCGCCCGAGTGAGGTGTCAGTCTGTCCCTACTTGGGGAGTGCCTCCTAGTTAGGCTGCTCAGGGGTGAGGGACCCACTTTAGGAGGCAGTCTGTCCGTTCTCAGATCTCCAGCTGCGTGCTGGGAGAACCACTACTCTCTTCAAAGCTATCAGTCAGACAGGGACATTTAAGTCTGTGGAGGTTCCTGCTGAGTTTTTGTTTGTCTGTGCCCTGCCCCCAGAGGTGGAGCCTACAGAGGCAGGCAGGCCTCCTTGAGCTGTGGTGGGCTCCACCCAGTTCGAGCTTCCTGCCTGCTTTGTTTACCTAAGCAAGCCTGGGCAATGGCGGGCGCCCCTCCCCCAGCCTCGCTGCTGTCTTGCAGCTTGATCTCAGACTGCTGTGCTAGCAATCAGCGAGACTCCGTGGGCATAGGACCCTCCGAGCCAGGTGCGGGACACAATCTCCTAGCGTGCCGTTTTCCAGGCCCGTTGGAAAAGCGCAGTATTAGGGTGGGACTGACCCAATATTCCAGGTGCCGTCTGTTACCCCTTTCTTTGACTAGGAAAGGGGACTCCGTGACCCCTTGCGCTTCCGAGTGAGGCAATGCCTCGCCCTGCCGAGGCTCGCGCACAGTGCGCTTCACCAACTGTCCTGCACCTACTGTTTGGCACTCCCTAGTGAGATGAAAGCGGTACGTCAAACAGAAATGCAGAAATCACCCGTCTTCTGTGTCGCTCAGGCTGGGAGCTGTAGACCAGAGCTGTTCCTATTCGGCCATCTTGGCTCCACCCCTGATTTCTTTTCAGTTCAATCTTGGTAGGTTGTATTTTTCCAGGAATTTATACATTTCTGCTAGGTTTTCAAATTGGTGGTTGTGTTGTTGTTCATGACAGCCTCTAATGAGAGAAAATCTAATCATGAAAATTTGCCCCTAGCTGAGGCCCACTTCCTCAGTGATGTGGCTGTCACCCAGGCCACAGGTCCGCATACCAATGAGTCAGGCTGGGCCAGGTGGATGGGAGCCTTGGCTGAATGGCACCAGGAAATGCTTCTTATTGCTATTGACTCGGCTGGAAGATCCCTAACCTGCATAAGTTTTTGGAATTAAAACAGACAGGTAAATGTCAGGCCTGGTGAGTTTCCAGACCTCTGGCATGCTCAGCCCCACGGCTTGCCACCCCACAGGGGTTGGATGCTCCATCTCCTGCTCCAGTCCCTCTCTCACTAGACTTTCTGCTGATGTCCTGTGCACTCAACCAACATGACCCAGTGTCTAGTGAAGTCATGCAGAGCCCATGCAGGAGACACACAGGGCACTGGTGACCTGGTCACACCCCTCAGGGCACATATGGGGTGACCGATGGATGGAGAAGAAGGAAATGGGGGTGTTAAGAGTTCACTCTTGACTTGGAGAAGGAGAACTTGGAGAGGGAGACTTGGAGAAGGTCAGGTATTGGAACCACCCTGGCAGAGGTCAGAGACCAAAAGAAACCTGAGAGATGGGGCCCACCAAAGTGCAAAGCTGGGGAGTATAGAGGGAGGGTGGAGGATCGGGTCTCAAGGTCAGCAGGCTGGGTCCTGCCTATTGTGTGTTCTGGCACTGGGTATGGACTCTGTGCTGAGAGATATGGGCAGGTGTCTGGGGTGTGTGGTGACGTGATGAGACCTGGACTCTAAGAGGTCACCTCTGCATTCTGGGAAATGACTTAGGGGTTGGAGGGAGGCTATGGGAAGGTCAACACTTAGACATACTGCCCACCTAAGACTGGAGTGACCCTGTGAGGTGGCTCTGAAGGGTGTGGGAGGCTGATCTCAGGCAGGAGAGGTAAATGGGACTGAGCTAAAGAGAGGTGTGGGGAGCACTGGTCAGGGCAGAGAGGATGGCTCAGCGGCCTGTCTTCTACCAGGGAATGGCTCAGAGCCAGGGCAGGAGGCCAGCTCTGAGTTGGTGGGAGCCTGGCAGAGGTTTTGCTCAGGAGTCCTGGGAGGCCCCTGGACCTGAGTGACAGGTCTAAGGGGTCTCAGTTGCACTTAAGGCATTAAAATGTCCCTGTGCCTTTTGTATCCTATTAGTAGGTCAAGGAACCCAGCAGCAAGGTGGACTCAGGCTGTGGCCTCCAGGAGCTCTGGTTGTCATGGGCGAGGTGAGATGAGCAGAGTTGGAGGCTGTAGGGAGGAGAGGAGGGGGAGCTGGCAGGATGGGCCAGGGTTCCCCACACAGGCTCTGTGGAGAAGGGCTTGTCATCATGGCGGCCCTTTGTGGTGCAGCCTGGGGGGTGAGACCTACAGTCATGGACCAGATCCCAGGGCAGTGTGGATGATGGAGGAGGAGGGTGAGTTCAAGGCATGTGTGGGGACAGAAGATGTGGGCCTCCAATGACCTGCACAGGGCCTGCATTTTGTCCTGAGGAAGGAGGATCAGGAGCCCCCGAGGGCTTTTCCTGGAGCTGCGGGTGCTGCCACGGAGTGCAGGGAAGGTCACTCTGGCAGCTGTGGGGAGGGCCTGGAGCCCAGGGAGTTGGTCCTGGAGGAAGGAGGCAACTGTCATAATCCAGGTCACAGTCAACAAGGACATAAAACCACCTGCTCATTGTTTACTCATTTCTTCATCACAAGTTCTCTGAGTATGTCCTTGGATCCAAGCCCTGGGAAACCAGGAATGTGGGTATGACCCCATTTCAACTTTGAGAGTGGCTTTGAAGCCTATGGTCCCTAGACCACACCTGAGGATGTTACCTGGCCCACTTCTCTCACATTACACAGGAGAGGACTGAAGTCAGGAGGGGTAGGGTTTCCACCTCCAAGGTCCTGCACAGCCCAAGGACACAGGGCCTGGAGGAGGTCCCAGGTATCCTCATGTCCTGACCTGACCTCTCTCAAATGGAAAATAGAATCTCAGCTATGATTCTATTTTCCATCCATCCATGCACTCATCCATCCATCCATCCATCCATCCATCCATCCATCCATTCATCCATCCATCCATTCATCTGTCCATCCATTCATCCATCCATCCATCCATCATCTATCCATAGATGAATCTATCCACCTATCCATCCAACAGTCCATCTGTCCAGCTATCCATCTATCCTTCCATTCTTTCAGTGGTTTCAGAGACAGCACATCCTACAGTTGGGCAGCAAGACTCTTGTTGAAGAGGATGTGGATGAGGCATTTCTGTGGGTGCCAGAGGAGCTCCATATAGTACTAGGTTAATATTACTAAGTTATGGCTGAAATTCAATATTCTATAAAACATACAAGTAGGGAATATAATTCCTTATACCAACAACTACAGAGATCATCACATATCATTAAGAATAACATAGTTGTAAGCATTTTATTAAAGTAAACTCTCACAGGACATTGTCATTTTAAGAAATTACTCAATTTCAGGACAACTGACAGATCATGGGTAGACTCATCTTCAGTGACAATTATTTTCTAACATTTTCCTTATTCTTTCAAACACATGTGAAATGCTTTTGCATCTCAAAGTATTTATATCAATAACATGTTTGTCTGAAATTTCTCGGGACATTTCTAATTCTTTTCATTTACTTCTAGTTGAAACTCTCCATCTTTGATTGCTAAAAGCTGAGTTTTAATTGAGACTGAATAAGTAGCATGATCTTTATTATTTTCTTTAGCTCCACAGATTTAAATTCCATTGAAATGCTGAAATTTACATGTTTTTGTCTCCAGGCCCAACTCTTCTATGAGCTCCAAACTCGAGCATCTCACACCCCCTGTGTCCCATCCTCCTGGATAGCCAGTGGATGTCTTGGATGTGGGAAACTTATCCAGGCCAGCATGGGACTCCGGATCTTTGCCCTAAACCTGCTTCTCCCCAGACTTCACCTTCTCAGCAGTGGCATCGCATCCAGCCAGCTGCTCCAGCCCAAATGTGATGAGATCATTTTGATTCCCCTTCTCTCCACATCCTCTCCCCATATTCAATTCAACAGCAGGTGCTGTTGGTGCTGCCTCAGCCTCTGTCTCCCTCGTGTCTCTCCAGGGCTGCGCTGTGACAAGGCCACGGTGTCTACCTGGACGGCCATAGGGACTCCTGGTTGGTCTTCCTGCCTCTACTGCCACCCCCGTTACTCTATTCCAACAGGGAAAGTGTGACCTTGTAAGTCCTGCTCATGCCCTCCCAGGATTTTTCACTGCACATGGAAAGGATCCACCTTTCTGCAAGGTCCTGCGTGAGCTGGCACTTGCCTCATTCCCCTTCCCCGCTGCCCCTTTTTCCAGGTGCACTGGCCATTTCTCCAACACACCAAATCCTTTCTCATTATGCCGCATTCCCTGCCCCAGACCTTCACCTGGTGGCTGCCTCAGGTTCTTCAGGATTCAGGGGAGATGTTTTCTCTTCAGGTGCCTTCTGGGACCACCTGACCTATGTGGCACCCCAAGCCAGTCCCGCCTGATCACATTTCCCTGTTGGGTGGTCCTTGTGGTTCTCATCACTATTACAATTTTCTTGAGCTTTGCAAGCCCCTCTTCACCTTGGATATGAACTTCAGGGAGGCAGGGCCCTCACCTGCCTTGTTCTCCATGGGGTGTCCGGCTCTGGGAAAGGGCCTGATGTGTGGGAGGGGACACTTCTTCCCTGGCTGAGTGGATGGGTGATGACTGGGATGGAAAGTGCATTAAATGAGGCCAATTCTGGGGACAGAGGGGAAACGATGTGTCCTGAGATGGGGGACTGAAACGTGTGACCTGGGAGGAGATGACGGCTGAGCGATGACAAGGAGAATGGGTGGAAGGGAGAAAGGGCATTTTGGGCAGTGGGAGTGAGGGAGGAGGAGAATGTTGAAAGGAAATCGGGAGTGCAAAGATGGGGTGGTCAGCAGTGGAGCCTTGTCCTGGCCAGCCGTGTGTGCCCTGCTGAGGGGTGGATCTGCACTTGTAGGGAAATGAGCCCTCAAAGATCCAGGGAGAAAGAAGATCCAGGCTGGTTTTCCCATGGAAGGAGAGTGAGGCTGGAGGCAGGGAGACTCAGAAGGATGGAGGTCTCGGTGACCTGAGCAGGAGAGAGGGACAGGGTTTGGAGGGTGTCATCTGAGAGACACCTGGGTGGGAGGGAGAGGGAGGAGTCTAGGGCGGTGTGAGCTGATAGGGATAGGTGACCACTGCCTGGGAGGTCCAAGGAGCCTGCGGAAATGGCCTGAGGTTTGGGGAGGGACTTCCCCCAGAAGGAGTTGATGGAGCCTCGTCAGTATATTGAAGGCCACTGAGACCTCCATCGAGGATGAAATCAACTGAGGGGTGAGGTGGGAGAGACGGGCCATGTCTGAGGGTGGCACTCGTTCCCTGTGACCTCAATGTCAATGTCCCCTGTCATGGTGACATGACCAAACAGACTCATGGCCTCAGGCAGATTGCCTGGTCCCACCAGCCCCAGGAGCAGAGCTGAGCTGCAGGTATTTATGGGGACTCTGAGGCCTGTGACTTAGCCAGGAGGGTGGGATTTCCCAGCCTTCAGCGTCCTGAGTCCTGGGGAGCCCTGGAGATTCTGCATTGAGGGGTTGTGGGGTAGAGGTAGGGGGAGAAAAGAGGACAGCTTGGATAGGTGGAGATGGAGAAGTGTGTTAAGGTTGATTTCCTGGGTTCAGAAAACAGGTGTATCGACTGGGCATGGTGGCTTATGCCTGTAATCCTAGCACTTTGGAGGTTGAGGTAGGTGGAACATTTGAGGTCAGGAGTTTGAGACCAGCCTGGCCAACAGGGCAAAACCCTGTCTCTACTAAAAATACAAAAATTAGCCAGGCGTGATGGTGTGTGGCTGTATTCTGCTACTCAGGAGGCAGAGGCAGGGGAATCACTTGAACCCAGAAGGTGGAGGCTGCAGTGAGCCAAGATTGCACCAATGCACTGCAGCCATCCTCCTCCCCGCCAAAAAGAAAACAGGCATGTTTATGCTACACCTGGTGAGTTTTTCCTCAGTGGCGTATTTTCACACTTGGACCCTGGTCACACTCTGCACATGCGGTCACAGCCAACCCCACACAGATGCCAGAACACAGAGCTGAGCTGCAGGTGTTTGTTGGGGTCTCTGTAGTGATGAACAGAGCCAGGCCAGGAATGTGGGGAGCCGCAAGGAAGGCAGGAGGGCCAATATCTGATCTGCAGGGGTCCTCAGATCAGAAGGATGCATCTGTGCAATCGTTGCTCTCAAGGATCTTCTTCTGTTGGAAAAAGAAGAAAGAGAGGAGCCGGTGGTCTCTGTGAAAGGCTCCCCAGATTCATCATTATTGCCCGGTCCCAGAGCCCAGAGGAGCTCCTGAAGTGTGTCTGCTTCTTGGGGATCCCAGGCTCTGGACAAAGATGGTGGATGTGGGTTGTGACTCCTGCTTGAGTGTGACTCTGCATGTGTTGGTGTAACACGTGTATGCATGTGTGTGGGCAGGCATGGGGTGTGTGTGTTGCTGTTAACAGCATCCTGTGCGAGTGTGTGTTGCTGTGTGCTCACCATCAGTGCATTGGTGCGGTGATTGTGGTTCCCTGCATGCCCAGGCCTCTCCCGGGCACCAGGGGCAGAGGTTCTCCCCTTGCAGAGTTGCAGCATCTGGGCCAAGGACTTGGAGATGTGAGGCAGGAGGGCCCTGTTGGGGCAGGTGGGGGACTTCATCTGATTTTGGGCATCCTGGGATGTGGCTTCATGCTTAAAATGTGGAAGGCAGGATGGAAGGCAAGTGCAGGGAAGCGCAAGCCTGGGACATGTGGCCATGTAGTGTGTGCAGGTACCCCCGGGCACACTCACAATAACAGCGAAATTAGCGAGTCTTTCTATCACGGAGACATTGGCAAAGCATTGCTGGACCTTGAGGAAGGACTCCTCTGTCAGGGGACTGGGGTTATAACGAGCAAGCTCCTCCTTCAGGAGGTCTTGGGACACATCAAGCACAACATTCGCAAGCAGTTTATCGATATCCAGGCAGGCATCCCCCATGGTGGATGAGGTGAGATAAGAAAGCAGAGGAGGTCAGAATTCAGCGAAACCTTCCATGGCCAGTGAGATCTTGAGATGGTGATGAGAGTGAAGGAGCAGGGCCACCCGCTTCCTCCCAGCCCTGCTCGCCTCTTTCTTACCCAGCTGGACGCTGCAGATCAGAGCCAGCAGAAGAGCACAGGTGGTGGATGTCACCCTCATGACAGCAGAGTCTGGTCCCAGCAGGCACAGGCAGGGAATTTGGCGATGGGTGAGCTTTATGTATATCTGAACAAGGGACACGCCTCTTCGTGTGTGTGTGTGTGTGTGTGTGAGAGAGAATGTGGTCAGGGCAGGTCTGCAGAGAGACCCTTGGCCCTGGGCCATGCTGTTGGGGTGGCAGTGTATCAGGAACTGGGCTCAGCATGCGGTGGGAGGGGTTGGGTGTTGTGACATTCTCTGTCCTCCCTGGAGCTCCCTGGGATTGGGAGCAGGCTGAATACTGGTGTGAGCCTGCAGGTCCGAGTGTGCATGCACATGTGACCCTGTGTCTTGGCAAACATGTGTCTGCACTTGGCACGCCCTAGCACAGAATCTGTCACCGAGTGCTGGCTCAATAAACATTTGCTAAGTGAGTGTGTTTGTCTGAATGGATAGCACATTAGGTGCAGCTTTTGAGAAATTAGTAAACTGTAATTTAGATTCAAGGAACATTATCTGGAGTAAAACACAGAACCTAAAGGACATGAGATGTAGCAAGTGTGTTAGGGACACATATGACACAGTGAAGGGACTCTACATGTTGGGGACCAGCCTCAACACCACCCGTAGGGTACTCGAAGTCCGGTGGCAGCAAAGGATTGAGAAAAGACAAGTTGAGTGAAAGGTGGGGAGCCAGGGGGCCAGTGCAAAATGTGGACGCTGCAAAAGGCGCCGAACTCTGGTCTCCACACTATTTATTGAGTACAATCACTTAGATCTAAGAAGCAGATGTTCAGGGTGAAACAGTGAAAGGGTGGCAGTGCGTCACAGGTATAATCTATAGCAATAGCGGTTTAAGTGAATCTCCTTTGTGCTCAAACAGCGTATCTTTAACTTATCGGAGAGTAGCTAGTGGGAGCGGGCTTAACTATGAGCCTGCACATCTGTCCACATTCCAGTGTTTTAAAGAAGTGTCTTTCTCCTTGAACACAGTGTTTACAGAGAGGACAGCGGGTCTTGCTCTGAGCATGGGAACATGATGGCAATTAGGAGGCTTTCCTCCTCAGAGGCCTTTTGTGGCTTTCCACAACTTATTCCCATATTTTTATGGCCAGTTTATACAGGCACCCCACAAGCCCTTTTCCCACAAGCCCTTTTCCCAACACCTACATATGAGGGAGCTGATGTCACTCATGTGATTTCTGTCTCCTGACAGGACCCTGAATTGTAAGGGTGGCCCCAGGGGCAGAATCAGCAGGTGGGGACAGCTGGGGGTGGGGAAGGCAGCAGGGATGCTGATGCTTGTATACTCGGGTGCCAGTGCCACTCCAATAGTGGTTTGTGCCCTACTGTGTCAAGGGTGGGTCTGTCTAGGAGCACCTGAGGGACACACCCAGTGCAGAGGACGCTCACTGAGCTGCTGAGAGCCATGTAAAAATGCGGGGCAGTTCCTAGATTAGGCTGTGCCACCCACACTGAGTGGGCTCATCTCGGCCAGGCACGAGCCGTCACTCTGTGCACGTAGAGAACCTCATAGCAGCGCCCCGCCTAGGACTTGGGCCTCTTAAAGGACCTACTCAGCATTGGGTAGGATTTAGAGTGGCCGTCACCTGTGGCAGAGCCCTGAACACCCCCACGTTCCAGTTGTAAAGTTGAGTGGATGAGTTGACAGTTGGACTGGCAGACACTGAAGCAGGGGCTATGGCTGAGCAGGGAGGATGGAGGCCACTGCCACGCCCTGGTGGGCCACCTGCTGTGTCGTCCCTGCCACCTGTGGTGCCCGCAGCCCGGGCTGCAACCTGCACGGTGCAGGCGTCCATGTGCGCTGAGACCCTCAGCCGGCTCTGTGGTCTGCCCCGTCGTGTGTGCGGCACAAGGCTTGGGTGCACGTGTGAGAATGGGATTGTGTGAGTGGAATGCGCTGGCGGGAGCTTGTGGGGTGTGTGTGTGGCACCTGAGGTTGGGGTGTTGACTGTGTGGGGTGGAGGGTCTGTGATTATGTGAATATGAGGTTGTGATTGTGGCTAGGACGGGCTGTGTGGCTGCCTCTGCCTCTGCATCTGCGTCTGTGTCTGAGAAAGAAAGGGAGAGATGGGGGAGGCCTGGTGTGGGGACCCAGCAGGGCAGGGACAGGGGATGTTTCCTCGCTTTACACCATTTGGGGACCCTCCCCAGGGGGAAAAGCCAGCTACACTGGAGAAGCACTGGCTGAGTGGGCTTCGTCCTGGGGACAGAGGCTGGGAGACTGAAACTGAAAGGTGTGGGCTCCAAGAGGGCGGCAGTGGGGCTGAACAGCAGAGTCAGGGAATAGAGGGCCTGGGAGCAGAGGGCCGCCCTCCCTCCATCTTCTGTCCTTCTCTGGACCCTAGAGTGCTGTGTCCCCTCCCAACCCCCATAGCTGCAGGTGGAGCCAGCTGGAGGGCTCTCTAGAGGGAGGGGGGTCCTCTGAGGGCAGAGAGGGCCAGGAGGCTCCCTGAGGACCTGAGGCCCCGCTGGGCCTCCCGGGGCTGGGCCTGTGGCTCTGATCTGCTTTGCCCTGAGAGGGACATGCTCAGTGGGGGGTTTGTGTAGCTGTCACTCAATCACCTGCCTGTGCCCAGCCACTCATCTGTGACTCCCATCAGCCCCACCGAATACACATGTGGGTCTTCAAGTGCCATGAGGGGAAGTTCCTGCCTGTGTCACACGCATCCATCCCACCCACCACACTGCAGGTTACAGGACTGCCCCACAAGTGCCACCATGCCCGCCTGAGGTTACCTGGCACACAGGTATCCTCACCTGCATGACATGACCAGATCGTGCACTTTCTATGCTAGTGGCAGGGCCAGGGCAAGCTTGTACCTTCAGCCTTGGCGACACGGGGGGTGGTGGTGGCTGGCGGCCAGGGAAGTCACCAGGCTGGAGACATCATCTACCTCCAGGAGAGGGTTGATATCAGACATCTCCCGTGCACCACTTTGAGCCACCTCAGCCTCACCTGGGACTCTGGCTGGCCCTGGGACCAGCAGTTCCATGAAGGTTTAGACCATCTCTAGGCCTAGGAAGGGCCTCCCTAGTCATCACTGTGGTCTGGGCTATGTGCCTTGTGACCAAGGGCTCTGGGCAGCAGATGCAGCCAGCCAGAGTGTGGGGGTGAGGGGCCTGGGCACAGGAGGGACACGAGGCCTTCCCTGCACCCCCATGGCCACCATTTCAGAGGGAGGACAGCAATTGTTTGGTTTTGTCCTGTGAGTGGCGGCAGAGAGCAGGGCCCTGGGCAGGTCCAGGGCCAGACAGGCATCCCGTGCTGCAGCCTCGGGGCCTCCAGGGCACATGATGGGGCTGGTGTGGGGCATCTCTTGTGCCAAACACCTGGGCAGGAGGTGCCCTGGGGCTGGTGGGTGGGTCAGGGCATTTTCAAGAGCCATGTTAGGACAGAGAATCCTGGAGCGAGGGGGCAAACGGGGCAGAGAATGGAGGGGTCGGGGAGACTGCTCCCGCTGCTTTCTGGCCTCTAAGTGGGGGTGATGGGTGGTTGGTGAGTGGCAGAATGGTCAGCAGGAGCTGCAAGGCTGAGCCAGGGAAGTGGAGGCAGCAAGAATGCAGGCCTTGCCTGAGGCTGACTCGGGGCTAGGACTCCTCAGAGGCCGGGGCCCTAGAGCTCCCAGACAGGGAGGTTGCAGGAACAGTGACGCAATACACGACAAGGCACACCTCGACACAACACAACCTGGCACAGCAGAGCACCATGCAGTGCACTGGGCTGCAGCAGAGCACGGAGTGGGGTCTGTAGGCTCCAGAGAATCATGGCGCAAACTGACCTGAGCTGCGTCCCTCAGCCAAGGCACAGGCACCGGCCTTGAGCCACCCACTTCCTTGTGACAGCCTCATGCCCTGGTGTCCTTGGGGCTGAGGACAGGGCTGGTTGGCTGCTGTCCAAGGTGAGGTCTGACTCTAATCCTCTGCCTCTAATCCCCAGTTGAGGAACTTGGGCATCCTCCAGAGGACCCAGTGGTGCTGGTGAGGATTTTTGGACACCTCAGCCAGGCTTTTGGGGTGGTGGGGTCTGGACCCAGGGGGGGAACCATGAGGCATGGCTTTGCTGGGATGGAGAGGGTAGGGGCAAGAGTGCAGCTGGGTGTGGCCCTGTAGGCACAGCATGTGGCATCTGCCAGTTCCCATTCCCTGCCTTGCTTCTAGCCTGTGCTGTGGTGCAGGAATCACTTTCTTGTGACAGGTCCATGCCCTGGTCTCTCTGTGGCTGAGACAGGGCTGGGGCTGGTGTCTAAGAAGAAGTATGACTCTAATCCCCTGCTTCTGATCCCCAGTTATTTGGGGAACTTGAGCATCTTCCAGGGACCCAGTGGTGTAGATGGGATTCCTGGGCTCTTTAGTCAGGCCTCTTGCCCACCTGGCCACATTGGCTCCCACTCAAATCTGGCCTTGGGGCCTGCTTGGCCCTCTGCTTACCGAGTCCTGTGGTTCTCTGCCAGGCACCACTGGCCCTGTGGCCAGGCTGGCACCTGGAGAATGGCCTGTCCCCAAATCCTGCACTCCTCCCAGCTCACCTGCTTTGCTTTTCTCCTGCACTGGGAATTGGGAGCCAGGTTGATACTGGGAGAGGAGCTCCCTCAACTGTAGGTTCATCTTAGAGTTCTGGGACAGGCTTTTGTGAGATGAGGCTTTCTAGAAGGGCCTGGAGCTGGTGAGCCTGCTGAGCAGGGAGTGGTCCCACAGCAGAAGGATCTATGGTGGAGGAGTGGGGTGGGTGAGGAGGACGACCCCGCTGTGGAGGTGTTGGGGCAGGCAGGTCACGTGGGTGCAGCTCGCCCTTTCTCCTTCTCCCCATCTGTATTAGTCTCTTTTCATGCTGCCAATAAAGACATACTCGAGACTGTGCAATTTACAAAAGAAAGAGGTTTATTGGAGTTACGGTTCCATGTTGCTGGGGAGGCCTCACAATCGTGGTGGAAGGTGAAAGGCACATCTCACATGGCAGCAGCAAGAGACAGAATGAGAGCCAAGCAAGACAGGTTTCTCCTTATCAAACCATCAGATCTCATGAGACTTATTCACTACCATGAGAACAGTGTGGGGAAAACCGCCCTCATGAATCAATGATCTCTCACTAGGTGCCTCCCACACACTTGGGAATTATAGGCATACAATTCAAGATGAGATTTGGGTGGGGACATGGAGCCAAACCATATCACCATCCTCTCTTCCCTCCCTGTCCTCTCCTGTCTTTTGCTCCCTGCCCTGTTCTCTCCCTCTTCCCCCGTTCTTCCATCTTCCTGCCTCTCCTCTTCCTTCTCCATTTCTCCCTTTCCTTCCTCCCCTGACCGCTAATCGTCTTTCTATTGTGACATAGAACACAAGTACGGAGACGTACACACCCTGTAAAGTGTATCTTAAGTGATGACTGTAATGCACACCTCACAATACCCCCTCCAGTTCAAGAAAGATCATTGTGAACCCCTCAAGGCACCAGCCTCACCTCCTAGAGTAGACCACTGGCCTGATTTTGTGGTTTCTTGTTGTTTTAGTGGATGGTTTTTCTAGCTAAACATCTTCACATACAATAAACTTTAATTTTGCTCTTTTACAATTTATATGGCTGGGATCATAATGTGTCTGTTCTCCCGTATCTTACTTTTTTTGTTCCCCTTTGTTGTTGATATTCATCCATGTTGCTATCTCCATGGTTTAAGTATACCCTGGTACACTGATTCTATTATCATGAACAACACTGTAGGGAGCTTTCAATTGTTGATGTCTTGCACGTGTTTCCATTCACATTTGTTGGGGTTTGTGCCCATGTGTGGAATTTTAGGTGATAAGGCATTCATATTCTTGACTATCCTAGGAAACAGGAAACCTTGAAAGCAGTTGTACAACGCACTTCCCCAGCCACACTGTAGTATTTCCTGCTGCTCTAGATTGCCACAAGCTGGTATCATCAGTGTTGTGTGAACCATCTGGTAGGTAGGTGTCAGGGGCATCTCACTGTGGTTTCCATTTGCATTTTCTGGTGAAATGAGGTTGAGACCTCTTCATGTGTTTATTCATCATTTAGTGAAATGTGAATGGAATCTTTCTTCCCATTTACATATTGCATGTCCTTTTCTATTTTTTCCACTTCTGATTGATTTGTAGGAGTTCTTTCTATATTCTTGATAAGAGCCCTTATTTGGTTAGTTTTTGAAAATGTCTTCCCCGACACTACTGTGGATTAGCTTTGTATTCTTTTAATGGTTTTAATAAAAAGAAGTTTAAAGTTTACTATAATTAAATTTATCAATGCTACTTTCTGCTTGGGGTGTGTGTGTGTGTGTGTGTGTGCATGCGTTTTGCTTATGTAAAAAACATTCTTATCTCATGATCATAAAGATATTCTTTTACATAAAGAGTTGCAAAGTCTTTATTATTTTGCCTTGTCCATTGAGGTCTATAATCCACATGGAATGGACTTTTGTGTAAGGTGTGGGTAAGAGTCCAATAACTTTTTAATTATTTAGATATCCTGTTGTCCCAGTACAACTTAGGAGAAGATAATCCTTATTCAACTGCTCTGTGTCCTCTTTCTCAAAAATCAAGTGCACCATAGAGGGCCGTAGTTTGCTTGTGAGTTCTCCATTTCGTCTCACTGGTCTGTTTGTCTGTCTCTATGCCAATGTGGCACTGTGTTGACTACATACTAAAGCTTTAGTTCTTGACTCTGGCAGAGGGAGTCCTTCCACTTTGGCCTTGTTCCTAGAGTGTCTTTGCTAGTTTTGGCCCTCTGCATTCCCATATAAGTTTAGAAACAACTTGTTGAATTCAATTTGGAGAGAACTGAAATTTTGATAATATTGAGTATTCCTCTCCATAACGCTGGTACATGTTGCCATTTATTTTGGTCTTCGCTATTTTCTCTCAATAATTTTTACCTATATATCTCTGTACCACTCATAGGCATGTATTAATTTATTTATTTCAGGGCACCTGCTATTTTAATGCCATTGTAGATGTTATCTTCTCTTAAAATGTACATTTATACATGTCTGTACTGTTGTATAGGAAATTTTAATTATTCTATATTGTTTTGTATTCAGCATTTAAAAAAACTTTTAATATTTTATCTGTAGATGCTCTAAGACTATTTATATATAACTCTATCTAATGCCTATTTGTTTATTCCTCGTCAATCCTCAGATTTTTACTTGTCTTGCTTTATTGCATTGTGGAATCTCTAATACAGTGTTGGGTAACAATGGTGAAAGTAGGCTTTTTTGTTTAGTATCTGAACCCAAGGGGAAGGGTTTCTTGTTTGTGTTTTGTTCTTGACAGCTTTTTATTCTATAATAATTTTTAAATTTTGGCATAGTTTCAGGCTTATGAAAAGCTACAAAAATTTTTAAAAGTATTTCTGGATACCCTTCATCCAGCAGATTCAAAAGGATGGCTTTTGATATTTCACCATTACATACAAAGTTTAATGTAGGATACTTCTGGTAGACACTCTTTGTTAGATTAAGGATATATTATTCTGTTTCTGTTTTCTTTTTTTTTTTTTTTTGAGACGGAGTCTCGCTCTGTCGCCCAGGCTGGAGAGCAGTGGCGCAATCTCGGCTCACTGCAAGCTCCGCCTCCCGGGTTCACGCCATTCTCCTGCCTCAGCCTCTCCGAGTAACTGGGACTACAGGCGCCCGCCACCACGCCTGGCTAATTTTTTGTATTTTTAGTAGAGACGGGGTTTCACCGTGGTCTCGATCTCCTGACCTCGTGATCCGCCCGCCTCGGCCTCCCAAAGTGCTGGGATTACAAGTGTGAGCCACCGCGCCCGGCCTTCTGTTTCTGTTTTCTAAGAGCATTTTGTTAAAAAGGAAAGATGATGAATTTTAGAACACATCTTATTTACATTTAACAAAGTGTGCATATAGTTTTTTCTTAGTTCTGTTAATGTGTTTTAATGTATATCAGATGATTTTTCAACGTGAAACCTGACTTGCATTTCTGAGATAAATCTGCCTTAATTGGTATTATTATTCTTTTTATATATAATCTCATTGACTTTGCTAATATATTGTGTGGAATATTTTGTCTATGTCATTGAGTTGTTGGATTTTGGTGTCAGGATTATACCAACCTCATTAAATCAATCGGGGGATGCAGTGGTGGTTTCCATTTATTCTAAGAGATCTAGTCTACCCTTTCCCCAACCTGCTCCATACCCAAGAACATGGCCTTTTCTGGATTGCATCATTGGGCTACATTGACCTTTGTTTTTTTGTGGATTGACACATTGGAGATAAGGCAGGATGTAAAAAGGAACAGGAGGGTGAGATGAAGTAATTCACTCCCAGCTGACTCCCCTTAGGGCTACAGGTTGGCAGTAGCTGCACCCCTCTACTGATGGTCAAAGGTCCCGTGTGCTTGACCTTTCCTGCAGTTACTGGTCTCAGTTCATTGTAGTAATAGCTCCTTTTCCTTATCTCCCTTTAGATATTTTGCTTTTGCTAGCCTTGGGTGTTTTCTTATTGGCTTCTTTTAACTTTGCTCACCCCACAGCCAAGAGCCATTCATTAAACTCTCCTCAGGTGTCCCATGTGAGTTTGTCATTTCTTTCCTGCAGGGACACTGATGGATACAGAGAATGAACCATCATTTTTTATTGTTTGGAAGAATTTGTGTAAGGTTAGAGTGGTTTCCTCATTAAGTATTTGCCAGAACTTTCCAGAAAAGCTATCTGCATGGGATTTTCTTTGCAAAATCTTTAAAATTTTTAATTTAATTTTATAGATAATTAGAGGACTGCATGGCCACCAGCAACAGTTGCAGATTCTTCTGGGCAATAAAACTCGCAGACTCAATAGATGTTCTCCTGACTCTAAATTAACTTAGATTTATGAAAGGACAAATAAAAAGCATGTTCAGCATTTTCAGTGTTATTGGTGGGGTGAGAGATGTCCAACAGCAGAAGTCTAACATTTCACACCACCACTCAGGAGGATAGTTATTTAGGAATTGAAGTTAATGTGTATGAGGCTTACCTTGGCATGTTCACGTATCACTGTCTGATCCAGAACATCTTACAATACTGGAGGACAGCTCCATGTCCATGTTAGTTCAGGAAAGTCATTGCCTTGCTTTCCTGACAGTCTTTTACATGGTCCTAATCATGTCTTCATTCAGTGTCCATACACCACTCACTGCCCTCCCAGTTCAGGTGCAGTCCCCCAAGCAAAGCTTTCACAATAAACAATGCCTGAAATGCAGCATTTCTCATTGATCTAAGTCCATTCTAAGGAGACAGTGCTGGAGGAAAATGAGAGCAATGTCATTGTTCCAGGATTATTTATAGAGAGAGAGCCTAGGCCTGCTGTTCAGTTTGCCCATAAGGACTATGCAGGGTTTCTCTTTCTTCTCATGTCAGTATTTTAATATTTTTCTTGGAATGTAAACACTTCACCTAATTTAAAATATAGACAAAGTTTTCTTAATATCTTACTTTTTAATGTTTTATTACTTTTTTTTTTTTGAGACAGAGTCTCGCTCTGTTGCCCAGGCTGGAGTGCAGTGGCATGATCCGGGCTCATGGCAAGCTCCATCTCCCAGGTTCACGCCATTCTCCTGCCTCAGCCTCCCATGTAGCTGGGACTACAGGCACCTGCCACCACACCTGGCTAATTTTTTGTATTTTTAGTAGAGACAGGGTTTCACTGTGTTAGCCAGGGTGGTCTCGATCTCCTAACCTCGTGATCCACCCGCCTTGGCCTCCCAAAGTGCTGGGATTACAGGCGTAAGCCACTGCGCCCGGCTTACTTTTTTTTTTTTTTTTTTTTAACAGATAACATCTCACTATATTGCCCAGGCTGGAGTGCAGGGGCTATTCACAGATGAGATGATACCACACTGCAGCCTCAAACTCCGGGGCTCAAGCAATGCTCCCACCTCAACCTACTGAATATAATCTTATTTTAATGGCTGAAGGGTCTTAGGGTCTTAGGTCTCCTTTTAAATTAATTTATTCGTTATTTGTGACTTTTCCATTTTTCTTTTTAATGTCTCTCTTTTGGTAAGTTTGTCAGTTGTTAGTAGATTAAATTAATGTTCAACAATATTTACTTGTGCTGCTATATTGCCAGTCTTTACGTGATCCTAATCATGTCGTCATTCAGTGTCCATACACCACTCACTACCCTCCCACTTCAGGCGCAGTCCCCCATGTCCCCTCACTCCATTGATGTCAGGCTCAGCCACGTCCCTAGATTTGGACAATGGGATGTTAGCAGATGATATGCAGTTAATTGCTTCAATAGGACCATGCAGTTAGTCTTTCCTTCCCACATCCCTGTGGTCACTATGAGACTACCTTTTCCTTAGTAAGTGCTGGTTCTTTAGGGTGAGCCCCTGAATGAATAGATGTTGATCAGATTTGAGCCCAACCTACAGGAGTGGCCAAGTCCTACCAGGCCCACAGCTTGAGTGTTCACCATCTAGCCAAGCCCAGCTTATATCAGCTGAAAACACCAGCCAAACTACAGCACATGAGTGATCATCAATGATTGTCATTTTAATCTGTTGAATTTTCAGGTTGTTTGTGACACAGTAAAAGTGGGCCAATCAAATCATTACTTTCTATAGATATGAAGAGTTTGCAATCATTTTTTGTTATTGATTTCTACGAAAATTGCATTGAGATCAAATTATATCCTCTAGAGATTTTAAAATCCTTTGAAATTTGTTGAGACCTACTTTATGTTCTAATACATGGCCAATTTTTATAATGATCCACATGTAGTTAAAAAGTGCATATTCCTCCATTATTACATGCCTTATTCTATTAAGTTTTCCTTATTGTATTTTTATATTTTGTATATTTTTTATTTTAACAGCTTTAATGAAGTATAAATGACACACAAGAAGCACGTATATCTAAAATATACAACTTGTAAAAATTTCGACAGTTGTGAAAACCAGAAAATTATCACCGTGATCAAAATATGAACAGATTCATCCCTTATGAATGTTTCCTTGTACCTCTTTAAGTGACTCTTTCCTGCCTCTTTGTCCCTTTCCTTCTCTCTAGGCAACCACTGATCTGCTTTCTGTCAGTATAGATTAGTTTGCATTTTCTAGCAGTTCGTGTACATGGAGCCATACAACATGGACTGTTTTTGGTTTGAGTTCCTGCACAGAACTTATTTTTGTTTATTTTTTATTTTTTGAGATGGAGTCTTGCTCTGTTGCCCAGGCCGGAATGCAGTGGCGCCATCACGGCTCACTGCAAGCTCTGCCTCCCAGGTTCATGCCATTCTCCTGCCTCAGCCTCCCGAGTAGCTGGTACTACAGGCGCCTGCCACCACGCTCGGCTAATTTTTTTTTGTTTTTTTAGTAGAGACGGGGTTTCAACGTGTTGGCCAGGATGGTCTTGATCTCCTGACCTCATGATCCACCCGCCTCGGCCTCCCAAAGTGCTGGGATTACAGGCGTGAGCTACCACGCCCGGCCCCCCTTCACAGAATTTATAATCTTTCAGGTTCATTGATCTTATGTGTATCAATACTTCATATCTTTTTTGAATCTTAAATGTTAAAAAGTTTACACGCAGCAAACTCACTCTTTTCGATGTGAGTTTCCATGAGTTTTGAGAACTCTGTCTTATGTAGGTTTTGTATGGGTGTCTGGAGTCATAGGCACTTCCACCACAGTAGAGATGTTGTTTCCTAACTTCAGACGCTTCTTGTGCTGTGCTTTTGTAGTCAGATGGTCTCCTTGCCCTTAATCCTGAGTGGCCATGAGCTTGTTCTTCATTCCGATAGCTTTGCCTTTTCCAGAATTGCTTATCAATGAAATCATGTGAGATGTAACTTTTTAAGTCTGGCTTCTTTCAATAATTTTCTCATTGACGAATTCTACCTATAATCTTAAACATTTAAAGGTATCAAGGTATCTTTATTAATATTCACTTTTTCAGATGTTTTAATTACTGGAAATAAGATTACCCAATTTGTTTTTTAGAAATCTGGTTCTTATGTGTCAATATATTTAATATATTTTTACGTGGTTACTAGATAATAAGATTTCTTTTTCTCCCTCCAGCTTTACTGGCATAATTGATAAATAGGAATTGTGTATATTTAAAACATACAGTTCTGATATATATATTTACAGTGTGAAGCGACCACCATACTCAAGGTCCTTAACATATCCATCATAGATTTAAGATCATATTTAGAATTTTAAAATAAAAAGGTATTGAAGTCAGCCAGACTCAAAGGCTACATATTGCATGATTTCATTTATTAGCAATTCTGGAAAAGGCAAAGCCATAGGGATAAAGAGCACATCAGTGCCTACTAATGATTAAGGGCAGGGAGTTTATTTGAGTAAAAAGGGAGAGCAGAGGAACTTTTTTGAGGGGTAGGAAACAGGTTTTGTTGTTGTTGTTGTTGTTGTTGTTGCTTTTTTTGCTGGTGAGGACACTTAATATATAAATTTTTAGCAAATTTCAAGTACAACAGCTTCTCCCTTTTTCCGTTTTGCTTTCTGCAGTTTCAGTTACTCGTGGTCAACCAGGGTCCAAAAATTGGAGAGGCAGTACAATAAGATATTTTCAGAGAGAGACAATGACCAGATTCATATAACTTTTATTACAGTATATTGGTATAATTGCCCTATTTTATAATTGGTATCTGTTAATCTCTTACTGAGTTAATTTATAAATTAAACTTATGATAGGTATGGATGCATTGTAAAAAAAAAGCATAGTATATTGTATACAAGGTTCAGTACTATGCATGGGTTCAGGCTTTCATGGGGGGTTGTGGAATGTATCCCCTGCAGATAAAGGCGGACTCCTCTCTACATTAGAGTATTATTAATCGTGGTCACCATGCTGTCCATTAGATCTTCAGAGCTCATTTACCTTGCATAGCTGAAACTCTGTACCCTTTAACCAATAACTTCTCACTCATTCATCCCACCACTACATTTTGCCCCAGGCAACCACCATTCTACTGTCTAGTTCTGTGAGTTCAGTCATTTTAGATTCCACATAGAAGTGAGGTCATGCAGGATTTGTGTTTCTGTGTCTAGCCTATTTCACTAGGCATAATGTTCTCCAGGTTCATCCTTGCTGTTGAAAGGAGCAGGATTTCCCTCTTTTTTAAAAGGCTGAATAGTATTCTATTGTACATTTTATAAAACATGGAAAGATGGATGGATAGGTAGATAGGTAGCTTTTGTGTGTGTATATATATATCACATTTTCTTTATCTATTAATCCATTGACAGACATTTAGGTTGTTTCCCTGTCTTGGTGACTGTGAATAATGCTGCAATGAACCTGGGGGTGCCGATCTATTGATCTTATTTCCTTTGGATATATACCCAGAAGTGGGATTTCTGGATCATATGGTAGTTCTATTTTTAATTTTTTGAGAAAACTTCATTGTGTTTTTCATAGAGGCTGTACCATTTTATATTTCTACCAATAGTGCACAAGGGTTCCAATTTCTTCACATCTTTGCAAACACTTGCAATTTCTTGTCTTTTGGATAGAAGCCATGCTAATGGGTGTGAGACGGTATCTTGTGGTTTTGATTGCCATTTCCCTGATGATTCGTGATGGTGAACATCTTTTCATGCATCTGTTGGTCATTTGTATGTCTTTCTAGGAAAAATGCCTATTCAGGGCCTTTATCTTTTTTTTTTTTTTTTTTTTTTTTTTTTTTTTTTTTAGGGAGATGAAAATTCTTTTTTTTTTTTTTTTAATTTTAATTATACTTTAGGTTTTAGGGTACATGTGCACAATGTGCAGGTTTGTTACATATGTATCCATGTGCCATGTTGATTTCCTGCACCCATTAACTCGTCATTTAGCATTAGGTATATCTCCTAATGCTGTCCCTCCCCCCTCCCCCCACCCCACAACAGTCCCAGGAGTATGATGTTCCCCTTCCTGTGTCCATGAGTTCTCATTGTTCAATTCCCACCTATGAGTGAGAACATGCGGTGTTTGGTTTTTTGTCCTTGCGATAGTTTACTGAGAATGATGTTTTCCAATTTCATCCATGTCCCTACAAAGGACACGAACTCATCGTTTTTTATGGCTGCATAGTATTCCATGGTGTATATGTGCCACATTTACTTAATCCAGTCTATTGTTGTTGGACATTTGCGTTGGTTCCAAGTCTTTGCTATTGTGAATAGTGCCGCAATAAACATACGTGTGCATGTGTCTTTATAGCAGCATGATTTATAGTCCTTTGGGTATATACCCAGTAATGGGATGGCTGGGTCAAATGGTATTTCTAGTTCTAGATCCCTGAGGAATCGCCACACTGACTTCCACAATGGTTGAACTAGTTTACAGTCCCACCAACAGTGTAAAAGTGTTCCTATTTCTCCACATCCTCTCCAGCACCTGTTGTTTCCTGCTTTTTTAATGATGGCCATTCTAACTGGTGTGAGATGGTATCTCACTGTGGTTTTGATTTGCATTTCTCTGATGGCCAGTGATGATGAGCATTTTTTCAAGTGTTTTTTGGCTGCATAAATGTCTTCTTTTGAGAAGTGTCTGTTCATGTCCTTTGCCCACTTTTTGATGGGGTTGTTTGTTTTTTTCTTGTAAATTTGTTTGAGTTCATTGTAGATTCTGGATATTAGCCCTTTGTCAGATGAGTAGGTTGCAAAAATTTTCTCCCATTCTGTAGGTTGCCTGTTCACTCTGATGGTAGTTTCTTCTGCTGTGCAGAAGCTCTTTAGTTTAATTAGATCCCATTTGTCAATTTTGGCTTTTGTTGCCATTGCTTTTGGTGTTTTAGACATGAAGTCCTTGCCCACGCCTATGTCCTGAATGGTATTGCCTAGGTTTTCTTGTAGGATTTTAATGGTTTTAGGTCTAACATTTAAGTCTTTAATCCATCTTGAATTAATTTTTGTATAAGGTGTAAGGAAGGGATCCAGTTTCAGCTTCCTACATATGGCTAGCCAGTTTTCCCAGCACCATTTATTAAATAGGGAATCCTTTCCCCATTTCTTGTTTTTGTCAGGTTTGTCAAATATCAGATAGTTGTAGATATGCGGCATCATTTCTGAGGGCTCTGTTCTGTTCCATTGATCTATGTCTCTGTTGTGGTACCAGTACCATACTGTTTTGGTTACTGTAGCCTTGTAGTATAGTTTGAAGTCAGGTAGCGTGATGCCTCCAGCTTTGTTCTTTTGGCTTAGGATTGACTTGGCGATGTGGGCTCTTTTTTGTTTCCATATGAACTTTAAAGTAGTTTTTTCCAATTCTGTGAAGAAAGTCATTGGTAGCTTGATGGGGATGGCATTGAATCTATAAATTACCTTGGGCAGTATGGCCATTTTCACGATATTGATTCTTCCAACCCATGAGCATGGAATGTTCTTCCATTTGTTTGTATCCTCTTTGATTTCATTGAGCAGTGGTTTGTAGTTCTCCTTGAAGAGGTCCTTCACATCCCTTGTAAGTTGGATTCCTAGGTATTTTATCCTCTTTGAAGCAATTGTGAATGGGAGTTCACTCATGATTTGGCTCTCTGTCTGTGATTGGTATACAAGAATGCTTGTGATTTTTGTACATTGATTTTGTATCCTGAGACTTTGCTGAAGTTGCTAATCAGCTTAAGGAGATTTTGGGCTGAGACAATGGGGTTTTCTAGATATACAATCATGTCATCTGCAAACAGGGACAATTTGACTTCCTCTTTTCCTAATTGAATACCTTTTATTTCCTTCTCCTGCCTGATTGCTCTGGCCAGAACTTCCAGCACTATGTTGAATAGGAGTGGTGAGAGAGGGCATCCCTGTCTTGTGCCAGTTTTCAAAGGGAATGCTTCCAGTTTTTGCCCATTCTGTATGATATTGGCTGTGGGTTTGTCATAGATAGCTCTTATTATTTTGAGCTATGTCCCATCAATACCTAATTTATTGAGAGTTTTTAGCATGAAGGGTTGTTGAATTTTGTCAAAGGCCTTTTCTGCATCTGTTGACATAATCATGTGGTTTTTGTCTTTGGTTCTGTTTATATGCTGGATTACATTTATTGATTTTCATATGTTGAACCAGCCTTGAATCCCAGGGATGAAGCCCACTTGATCATGGTGTATAAGCTTTTTGATGTGCTGCTGGATTCGGTTTGCCAGTATTTTATTGAGGATTTTTGCATCAATGTTCATCAAGGATATTGGTCTGAAATTCTCTTTTTTGGTTATGTCTCTGCCAGGCTTTGGTATCAGGATGATGCTGGCTTCATAAAATGGGTTAGGGAGGATTCCCTCTTTTTCTATCAATTGGAATAGTTTCAGAAGGAACGGTACCATTTTCTCCTTGTACCTCTGGTAGAATTCGGCTGTGAATCCATCAGGTCCTGGACTCTTTTTGGTTGGTAAACTATTGATTATTGCCACAATTTCAGAGCCTGTTATTGGTCTATTCAGAGATTCAAATTCTTCCTGGTTTAGTCTTGGGAGGGTGTATTTGTTGAGGAATTTATCCATTTCTTCTAGATTTTCTAGTTTATTTGCATAGAGGTGTTTATAGTATTCTCTGATGGTAGATTGTATTTCTGTGGGATCGGTGGTGATATCCCCTTTTTCATTTTTTATTGCATCTACTTGATTCTTCTCTCTTTTCTTCTTTATTAGTCTTGCTAGCGGTCTATCAATTTTGTTGATCTTTTCAAAAAACCAGCTCCAGGATTCATTAATTTTTTGAAGGGTTTTTTGTGTCTCTATTTCCTTCAGTTCTGCTCTGATTTTAGTTATTTCTAGCCTTCTGCTAGCTTTTGAATGTGTTTGCTCTTGATTTTCTAGTTCTTTTAATTGTGATGTTAGGGTGTCAATTTTGGATCTTTCCTGCTTTCTCTGGTGGGCATTTAGTGCTATAAATTTCCCTCTACACACTGCTTTGAATGTGTCTCAGAGATTCTGGTATGTTGTGTCTTTGTTCTCGTTGGTTTCAAAGAACATCTTTATTTCTGCCTTCATTTCATTATGTACCCAATAGTCATTCAGGAGCATGTTGTTCAGTTTCCATGTAGTTGAGCGGTTTTGAGTGAGTTTCTTAATCCTGAGTTCTAGTTTGATTGCACTGTGGTCTGAGAGACAATTTGTTATAATTTCTGTTCTTTTACATTTGCTGAGGAGAGCTTTACTTCCAACTATGTGGTCAATTTTGGAATAGGTGTGGTGTGGTGCTGAAAAAAATGTATATTCTGTTGATTTGGGGTGGAGAGTTCTGTAGATGTCTATTAGGTCCACTTTGTGCAGAGCTGAGTTGAATTCCTGGATATCCTTGTTAACTTTCTGTCTCATTGATCTGTCTAATGTTGACAGTGGGGTGTTAAAATCTCCCATTATTATTGTGTGGGAGTTTAAGTCCCTTTGTAGGTCACTCAGGACTTGCTTTATGAATCTGGGTGCTCCTGTGTTGGGTGCATATATATTTAGGATAGTTAGCTCTTCTTGTTGAATTGATCCCTTTACCATTATGTAATGGCCTTCTTTGTCTCCTTTGATCTTTGTTGGCTTAAAGTCTATTTTATCAGAGACTAGGATTGCAACCCCTGCCTTTTTTTGTTTTCCATTTGCTTGACAGATCTTCCTCCATCCCTTTGAGTCTATGTGTGTCTCTGCACGTGAGATGGGTTTCCTGAATACAGCACACTGATGGGTCCTGACTCCTTATCCAGTTTGCCAGTCTGTGTCTTTTAATTGGAGCATTTAGCCCATTTACATTTAAAGTTAATATTATTATGTGTGAATCTGATCCTGTCATTATGATGTTAGTGGGTTATTTTGCTCGTTAGTTGATGCAGTTTCTTCCTAGCCTTGATGGTCTTTACAATGTGGCATGTTTTTGCAGTGGCTGGTAGCGGTTGTTCCTTTCCATGTTTAGTGCTTCCTTCAGGAGCTCTTTCAGGGCAGGCCTGGTGGTGACAAAATCACTCAGCATTTGCTTATCTGTAAAGTATTTTATTTCTCCTTCACTTATGAAGCTTAGTTTGGCTGAATATGAAATTCTGGGTTGAAAATTCTTGTCTTTAAGAATGTTGAATATCGGCCCCCACTCTCTTCTGGCTTGTAGAGTTTCTGCCGAGAGATCAGTTGTTAGTCTGATGGGCTTCCCTTTGTGGGTAACCCGACCTTTCTCTCTGGCTGCCCTTAACATTTGTTCCTTCATTTCAACTTTGGTGAATCTGACAATTATGTGTCTTAGAGTTGCTCTTCTTGAGGAGTATCTTTTTGGCATTCTCTGTATTTCCTGAATCTGAATGTTGGCCTGCCTTGCTAGATTGGGGAAGTTCTCCTGGATAATATCTTGCAGAGTGTTTTCCAACTTGGTTCCATTCTCCCTGTCATTTTCAGGTACACCAATCAGACGTAGGTTTGGTCTTTTCACATAGTCCCAAATTTCTTGGAGGCTTTGTTCGTTTCTTTTTATTCTTTTTTCTCTAAACTTCCCTTCTCGCTTCATTTCATTCATTTCATCTTCCATCACTGGTACGCTTTCTTCCAGTTGATTGCATCGGCTACCGAGGCGTCTGCAATCTTCACGTAGTTCTCGATACTTGACTTTCAGCTCCATTAGCTCCTTTAAGCCCTTCTCTCCATTGGTTATTCTAGTTATCCATTCGTCTAATTTTTTTTCAAAGTTTTTAACTTCTTTGCTATTGTTTTGAATTTCCTCCCGTAGCTCGGAGTAGTTTGATCGTCTGAAGCCTTCTTCTCTCAACTCGTCAAAGTCATTCTCCATCCAGCTTTGTTCCGTTGCTGGTGAGGAACTGCGTTCCTTTGGAGGAGGAGAGGTGCTCTGCTTTTTAGAGTTTCCAGTTTTTCTGCCCTGTTTTTTCCCCATCTTTGTGGTTTTATCTACTTTTGGTCTTTGATGATGGTGATGTACAGATGGGTTTTGGGTGTGAATGTCCTTTCTGTTTGTTAGTTTTCCTTCTACCAGACAGGACCCTCAGCTGCAGGTCTGTTGGAGTTTGCTAGAGGTCCACTCCAGACCCTGTTTGGCTGGGTGTCAGCAGCGGTGGCTGTAGAACAGTGGATTTTCATGAGACCACAAATTCAGCTGTCTGATAGTTCCTCTGGAAGTTTTGTCTCAGAGGAGTACCCGGCCGAGTGAGGTGTCAGTCTGTCCCTACTGGGGGTACCTCCCAGTTAGGCTGCTCAGGGGTCAGGGACCCACTTTAGGAGGCAGTCTGTCCGTTCTCAGATCTCCAGCTGCGTGCTGGGAGAACCACTACTCTCTTCAAAGCTGTCAGTCAGACAGGGACATTTAAGTCTGCGGAGGTTCCTGCTGAATTTTTGTCTGTGCCCTGCCCCCAGAGGTGGAGCCTACAGAGGCAGGCAGGCCTCCTTGAGCTGTGGTGGGCTCCACCCAGTTTGAGCTTCCTGGCTGCTTTGTTTACCTAAGCAAGCCTGGGCAATGGCGGGCGCCCCTCCCCCAGCCTTGCTGCCACCTTGCAGTTTGATCTCAGACTGCTGTGCTAGCAATCAGCGAGACTCCGTGGGCATAGGACCCTCCGAGCCAGGTGCGGGACACAATCTCCTAGTGTGCCGTTTTCCAGGCCCATTGGAAAAGCACAGTATTAGGGTGGGACTGACCCGATTTTCCAGGTGCTGTCTGTTACCCCTTTCTTTGACTAGGAAAGGGAACTCCCTGACCCCTTGCATTTCCCGAGTGAGGCAATGCCTCGCCCTGCTTTGGCTCGTGCACAGAGCACTTCACCAACTGTCCTGCACCCACTGTTTGGCACTCCCTAGTGAGATGAAACCGGTACCTCAAACAGAAATGCAGAAATCACCCGTCTTCTGTGTTGCTCAGGCTGGGAGCTGTAGACCAGAGCTGTTCCTATTCGGCCATCTTGGCTCCACCTCCGAAACTCTTTCTCCAGTAGTTTCAAGCACATGTTATGACATTAACTTTTAGCAACTCTTATTTTTGGTGGAAAAGATGGTAAACAAGCAATTTTAACCATGTATCAGATTGCAGATCTCAGGATGAGGATAGAGCTGCAGATAGTGTCCAACTCTCCCAAACTTAGCCAGGGGACCTGGCCCAAGCCTTACTTAAAATCTAATGGCTATAAAACAGATAAGTCAAACAATTATTTAAAGTCATAGAAGCAGTTTATGGCCTTAAAACACATGGCAAACAGTGTTCAGCCTGCCTGCTTTAGACCAAATGTCTAAATTTTGAATATATTTATTTTATTTTACCAATAATCTTTTACATTGTCTTTTTTAAAGAAATTAGAGTCTCATGACCTAAATCCATTAAAGTTTCTATTTTTTCTGTCAATATGTTTGATGTAAGTGCTTATATTTAGGACAATTAATTACAGCTCTTTTACAGAAGCACCACACACATAACACACATAATACACAGACAAAAACGGAGAACCAAGATAGAATTTCATCAATAAAGAAATCTTTAGAGGGAGAGTGGGGGCTTTAAAACAGTATCTGTGCATATATAGGACAAATATCAGCTTTAATTAAGTCAACTTTTAAATATAGAGCTCTTAAGAAAAGATTCTTTAAAAATCTTTTATTACCAGCTTTTAGCCAAGACAAAGGGCCAATATTTCTGGCTTTTGAATTTTTTTACTAAAGGTAACCTTCTTCATGAAATCAGTGGGTCTTAACTAAGAGGATGGTAACCTTGGATGCATGAAGTATCTCCAAAGAGATGGTAAGCGATTGGTAAAGAGATGGCAAGCAATTTTTATGAGATGTACAATCTCCCCAAAGGTAGTTCAGAAAAAAGAAAATTTCAAGACACGAAATCAGAAGCTGTCCACAAAGAGGAAAGGAAGCAATAAATGGCAAAAAGTCAAACACACATAAAATCAGAAAAGACTGATTCCCTAAGCCAGGAATTGAACCCAGGCCACCAGCATGAAAAGACAAAAACCTTAACTACTGAGCACAAGGTGACTGAAATTGCTTTTCCTGAAAGGAATCTTGAGCAGTTATTTTTGAAGTTGTAAAGGATTTTAACTATTCAAGAGAATTAAGGTGAGAAATAAATAACATAATAATGTCCCTTTTTTAGACCCAAGAATCAAAGCTTTGTAACTCAACTGCACAGGGCTTTAAAGGCAATACAGAAAGTTACTTGGATGAATAACCTTTTCAAGTGCACAACTGGAATTAACTTTTAGATAACTTTTGAATTAGATAAAATTATTATTTTTTTAAAAATAGAACACATTTTCCTTGGCACATTTTATGTAAACCAAGGAAGCAAGAAATCTTACATTGCCTATCAGATACTAGCATTTTATAGATGAGCACCATTCTACAATTTTGGAACATGTTCTCCATATAATAATCTTTTCTTAATTGGAAATGACGCAGACATTCAATTAAGCATCCACAATAATTTTAAGATCTTAAATCATACAAAAGTTTGCTTACAAGTACTCATCTCATTTATATGTACCCAGTTCTTCAATTTTTAACTGTTTATTTAGATTATTTCTGAAAACTGAGAGATCACACAAAGGTAGTCATTATTTAAAGTTATTTCCCTCTTAACCATTTTAAAGCTTGTGAACATCAGTCGTTTGTCTAAGTAAGAACCTTAAACAGATGGACTTTTTGTCAATAACTCAGAAGGTTTAGCTGTTTTCATTGAACAATACTAAATGTTTTATTTATCAAAAATTACAATCTGGTTCAGTGGCTCATGCCTGTAATCCCAGCACTTTGGGAGGCTGAGGCAGGTGGGATGCTTGAGCTCAGGAGTTTGAGATCAGCCTGGGCAACGTGGGAAAAACGCATCTCTACAAAAAAAATACAACAATTAGCTGGGTGTGGTGATGCACACCTATAGTCCTAGCTACTCAGGAGGCTGAGGTGGGAGGCTTGCTTGAGCCTGGGAGGCAGAGGTTGCAGTGAGCTGAGATGGTGGCCCTGCATTCCAGCCTGGGTGTCAGAGCCAGACTGTGTCTCAAAAAAAGAAATATACAAACAACGATCATTCTGTCTTGGGACGGGTTTATAGTTTTATAACTGTTGTGACAAAATTTGGCACCTAATAATATCTGGCAGAGATAGATATGAAACCACTTGATCGATAAACGCAAACAAAAATGTATGTTGACAATCCTTAAGACATTTCTGATATTATTTTACCAATAATTTTAAAGCCAGCTTATTTGTCAAAGATTTATCAAAGATTTTACATAATTTATGAGTATTTCTTAACTCTAAGCTAATTTGGTACCTTGTGACACAACAAAATACACACATGTATACATAAACACACATACACACTCATATATAGCAGGCAGAAAAGAAAATAGAGGAAAATATCATGTGGCCACCTTCTGTTCAGGAGCCAGACCCTGCAAGGGTGGCACATGTGCATATACACGAGACACACACACACACACACACACACACACACACACAAACACACAGATTTTAGCTATTGTAGACAACAATAATGAAAGAATTGACTATGCTCTTTATTAGTTTGCATGTCCTTATGCATTCGGTAAACCAACTCCCTGTAAGTTTGACTTATCTCTAAATTCCACTGGTAACTTTTATCTTTAGTAACTGAGCACAGCCCAGCTGCAGCTTCATACCGGGGTGACCACACAGCCACCCAAGAATCAAAGGTTTCTCATTCCCCACCCTTTTATCCTTTCTCTTCCTATCCATTTAGTTTCATCTATGTCATTTTTTCCTTCATTTTGAAGAAATCTTACTTTTCCTTTAGCAAAAACCACATTGGCATGCTTATTAACTTAATAAAAAAAATCTTTCTTTATACAGGTTGTATGTAGAATTGTTTTCTATGTTTAGTAGTTTTATTACATGTATTCTACTATTCTAACTCTTAATAACACAAATTTCTCATTTTTTTCATTAATTTTTTTTTCTCTATAACCTCCTATTGGAAATGTAGCTTTTTTTTTTTTTTTTGAGACTGGGTCTTGTTCTGTTACCCAGGCTGGAGTGCAGTGGTGTAATTTTTTATTTTTTTAATTTTTAGTAGAGACAAGATCTCGCTATGTTGCCCAGGCTGGTCTTGAACTCCTGGACTCAAGCAGTCCTCCTGCCTCAGCCTCCCAAAGTGCTGAGATTACAGGCATGAACAACCAAGCTAGGCCAATAACCCTAATTTCTATTGAAAAATTAGGATTACTTAATTTAACATAATGACTTTAACATTTTAAATTATTGAAAATAATTTTGAAACTAGTTTTATTTACCAACGATTACTAAAGTCACATGAACTAAAAGGCTTTTGAGCTAGCTTCTGTTTTTTTTTTTTTTTTTGATGGAGTCATGCTCTGTCACCTAGGCTGGAGTGCAGTGGCGTGACTTTGGCTCACTGCAAGCTCCACCTCCCGGGTTCATGCCATTTTCCTGCCTCAGCCTCCTGAGTAGCTGGGACTACAGGCACCCACCACTGCGCCTGGCTAATTTTTTGTATTTTTAGTAGAGATGGGGTTTCACCATGGTCTCGATCTCCTGATCTCATGATCTGCCTGCCTCGGCCTCCCAAAGTGCTGGGATTACAGGCATGAGCCACCGCACCCAGCTGCTTTTTTTATTGATAAAATATTTCATTTAAATGCTTACTTTTATTTAAGCCAATCAATTAGAGCTTTTTCTTATAATTTTAGTAGTGAAATAGACTTGTTTTTCTTTCGACCTAAAGAAAGAAATAGTTCTGTACATTGTGAACTATTACAAGTGGAGGTGTAAACTGACCATAGCCCACACCTGTGCCAATCACTGAGTTTTGGCCAGTCAAATGTAGCCAACTGTTCAAATTGTGTCCAAATAAGGCAAATGTTAAGCTGTAACCAAGCCAGTTGTTTCTGTACCTCACATCCAATTTCTGTACCTCACTTCCTTTTTTTGTCAATAAATCTTTTTTCATCACACAGAGACTTCAGTAAGTCTCTGTGAATGTGCTGTGATTTTGGAGGACTGCCCTGTTTGTGAATCATTCATTACTTAATTAAACTCCTTTAAAAATTTAATTCAGCTGAAGTTTTTCTTTTATCAGGTGGTGTCAGAAGTGGTATCCAAAGTAGAGCTTTAATGACCTCCAGGAGCACTGACTAAACAAGCAGGGTAGAGACTTGCAGTTCCAAGATGGCCGAATAGGAACAGCTCCAGTCTACAGCTCCCAGTGAGAGGTGACAATGTGCTAACAGCCCTCACAGCCCTCACTCACTCTCGGTGCCTCCTCGGCCTTGGCGCCCACTCTGGCCATGCTTGAGGAGCCCTTCACCCCGCCACTGCACTGTGGGAGCCCCTTTCTGGGCTGGCCAAGGCTGGAGCTGGCTCCCTCAGGTTGTGGGGAGATGTGGAGGGAGAGGCGCGGGCGGGAACTGGGGCTGCACGCAATGCTTGTGGGCCAGCGTGAGTTCCAGGTGGGTGTGGGCTCAGCGGGCCCTGCACTCAGAGTGGCCAGCTGGCCCCAGTGGCCCTGGGCAGTGAGGGGCTTAGCACCTGGGCCAGCAGCTGCTGTGCTTGACTTCTCGCTGGGCCTTAGCTGCCTCCCCCACAGGGCAGGGCTCGGGACCTGCAGCCTGCCATGCCTGAGCCTCCCCCTCCACCCCGTGGGCTCCTGTGTGGCCCAAGTCTCCCCGACAAGCACTGCCCCCTGCTCCACAGCATCCAGTCCCATCGACCACCCAAGGGCTGAGGAGTCTTGGCGCACAGCGTGGGACTGGCAGGCAGCTCCACTGTGGCTCCAGTGCGGGATCCATTGGGTGAAGCCAGCTGGGCTCCTGACTCTGGTGGGGACTTGGAGAATCTTTATGTCTAGTTAAGGGATTGTAAATACACCAATTGGCGCTCTGTATCTAGCTCAAGGTTTGTAAATACACCAATCAGCACCCTCTGTCTAGCTCAGGGTTTGTGAATGCACCAATCAACACTCTGTATCTAGCTACTCTGGTGGTGACTTGGAGAACCTTTGTGTCGACACTCTGTATCTAGCTAATCTAGTGCAGACATGGAGAACCTTTGTGTCTAGCTCAGGGATTGTAAATGCACCAATCAGCACCCTGTCAAAACAGACCACTCGGCTCTCTGTAAAATGGACCAATCAGCAGGATGTGGGTGGGACCAGATAAGAGAATAAAAGCAGGCTGCCCGAGCCAGCAGTGGCAACCCGCTTGGGTCCCCTTCCACACTGTGGAGGCTTTGTTCTTTCACTCTTTGCAATAAATCTTGCTGCTGCTCACTCTTTGGGTCTACACTGCCTTTATGAGCTGTAACACTCACTGCAAAAGTCTGCAGCTTCACTCCTGAAGCCAAGGAGACCACGAACCCACCGGGAGGAATGAACAACTCCAGATGCGCACCTTAAGAGCTGTAACACTCACCGTGACGGTCCGCAGCTTCACTCCTGAGCCAGCGAGACCACGAACCCACCAGAAGGAAGAAACTCCGAACACATCCGAACATCAGAAGGAACAAACTCTGGACATGCTGCCTTTAAGAATGGTAACACTCACCACAAGGGTCCACGACTTCATTCTTGAAGTCAGCGAGACTAAGAACCCACCAATTCCGGACACACCAGCATGAGCAACACAGAAGACAGGTGATTTCTGCATTTCCAAGTGAGGTACCAGGTTCATCTCACTGGGGCTTGTCAGACAGTGGCTGCAGTCTATGGAGTGTAAGATGAAGCAGGGCAGGGCATCACCTCACCCGGGAAGCACAAGGGGTTGGGGAATTCCCTTTCCTAGCCAACGGAAGCCGTGACAGACAGTACCTGGAAAATTGGGAAACTTCCACCCTAATACGGCACTTTTCCAATGGTCTTAGCAAATGGCACACCAGATTATATCCCGTGCCTGGCTTGGAGGGTCCCACACCCCCAAAGCCTCACTCGCTGCTAGCACAGCGGTCTGAGATCGAACTGCAAGGTAGCAGCAAGGCTGGGGGAGGGGCGTCCACCATTGCTGAGGCTTGAGTAGGTAAACAAAGCGGTGGGGAAGCTTGAACTGGGTGAAGCCCACCACAGCTCAAGGAGGCCTGCTTGCCTATGTAGACTCCACCTCTATGGGCAGGGCATAGCTGAACAAAAGGCAGCAGAAACTTCTACAGACTTAAATGTCCCTGTCTGACAGCTTTGAAGAGAGTAGTGGCTCTCCCAGCATGGAGTTTGAGATCTGAGAATGGACAGACTGCCTCCTCAAGTGGGTCCCTGACCCCCGACTAGCCTACTTGGGAGACACCTCCCAGTAGGGGCCAACTGACACCTCATACAGCCGGGTACCCCTCTGAGATGAAGTTTCCAGAGGAAGGATCAGGCAGCAACATTTGCCGTTCTGCAATAGTTGCTGTTCTGCAACCTCCGCTGGTGATACCCAGGCAAAGAGGTCTGGAGTGGACCTCCAGCAAACTCCAACAGACCTGCAGCTGAGGGTCCTGTTAGAAGGAAAACAGAAAGGACATCCACACCAAAACCCCATCTGAATGTCACCATCATCAAAGACCAAAGGTAGATACAACCACAAAGATGGGGAGAAACCAGAGCAGAAAAGCTGAAAATTCTAAAAATCAGAGCACCTCTTCTCCTCCAAAGGAACGCAGCTCCTTGCCAGCAATGGAACAAAGCTGGACAGAGAATGACTTTGACAAGTTGAGAGAAGAAGGCCTCAGAAAATCGGTAATAACAAACTTCTCTGAGCTAAAGGAGGATGTTCGAACCCATTGCAAAGAAGCTAAAAATCTTGAAAAAAGATTAGACAAATGGCTAATTAGAATAAACAGCATAGAGAAGACCTTAAATGACCTGATGGAGCTGAAAACCACGGCATGAGAACTACATGATGCATGCACAAGCTTCAGTAGCCAATTCAATCAAGTGGAAGAAAGGGTATCAGTGATTGAAGATCAAATGAATGCAATAAAGCGAGAAGAGAAGTTTAGAGAAAAAAGAGTAAAAAGACATGAACAAATCCTCCAAGAAATATGGGACTATGTGAAAAGACCAAATCTATGTCTGATTGGTGTACCTGAAAGTGACGGGGAGAATGGAACCAAGTTGGAAAACATGCTTCAGGATATTATCCAGGAGAACTTCCCCAACCTAGCAAGGCAGGCCAACATTCAAATTCAGGAAATACAGAGAATGCCACAAAGATACTCCTCAAGAAGAGCAACTCCAAGACACATAATTATCAGATTCACCAAAGTTGAAATGAAGGAAAAAATGTTAAGGGCAGCCAGAGAGAAAGGTCAGGTTACCCACAAAGGGAAGCCCATCAGACTAACAGCTGATCTCTCGGCAGAAACTCTACAAGCCAGAAGAGAGTGAGGGCCCATATTCAACATTCTTAAAGAAAAGAATTTTCAACCCAGAATTTCATATCCAGCCAAACTAAGCTTCATACGTGAAGGAGAAATAAAATCCTTTACAGACAAGCAAATGCTGAGAGATTTTGTCTCCACCAGCCCTGCCTTACAAGAGCTCCTGAAGGAAGCACTAAACATGGAAAGGAAAAACCGGTACCAGCCACTGCAAAAACATGCCAAATTGTAAAGACCATCAATACTAGGAAGAAACTGCATCAACTAATGAGCAAAATAACCAGCTAACATCATAATGACAGGATTAAATTCACACATAACAATATTAACCTTAAATGTAAATGGGCTAAATACTCGAATTAAAAGACACAGACTGGCAAATTGGATAAAGAGTCAAGACCATCAGTGTGTTGTACTCAGGAGATCCATCTCATGTGCAGAGACACACACAGGCTCAAAATAAAGGGATGGAGGAAGATCTACCAAGCAAATGGAAAACAAAACAAAACAAAAAAGCAGGGGTTGCAATCCTAGTCTCTGATAAAACAGACTTTAAACCAAGAAAGATCAAAAGAGACAAAGAAGGCCATTACATAATGGTAAAGGGATCAATTCAACAAGAAGAGCTAACTATTCTAAATATATATGCACCTAATACTGGAGCACCCAGATTCATAAAGCAAGTCCTTAGACACCTACAAAGAGACTTGGACTCCCATACAATAATAATGGGAGACTTTAACATCCCACTGTCAACATTAGACAGATCAACAAGACAGAAAGTTAACAAGGATATCCAGGAATTCAACTCAGCTCTGCAACAAGCGGACCTAATAGACATCCACAGAACTCTCCACCCCAAATCAACAGAATATACATTCTTCTCAGCACCACATCGCACTTATTCCAAAATTGACCACACAGTTGGAGGTAAAGCACTCCTCTGCAAATGTGAAAGAACAGAAATTATAACAAACTGTCTCTCAGACCACAGTGCAAACAAACTAGAACTCAGGATTAAGATACTCACTCAAAACCGCTCAACTACATGGAAACTGAACAACCTGCTCCTGAATGACTACTGGGTACATAACGAAATGAAGGCAGAAATAAAGATGTTCTTTGAAACCAAAGAGAACAAAGACACAACATACCAGAATCTCTGGGACACATTTAAAGCAGTGTGTAGAGGGAAATTTATAGCACTAAATGCCCACAAGAGAAAGCAGAAAAGATCTAAAGTTGACACCCTAACATCACAATTAAAAGAACTAGAGAAGCAAGAGCAAACATTCAAAAGCTAGCAGAAGGCAAGAAATAACTAAGATGAGAGCAGAACTGAAGGAGATAGAGACACAAAAAAACCCTTCAAAAAATCAATGAATCCAGGAGCTGGTTTTTTGAAAAGATCAACAAAACTGATAGACTGCTAGCAAGACTAATAAAGAAGAAAATAGAGAAGAATCAAATAGATGCAATAAAAATGATAAAGGAGATATCACCACCGATCCCACAAAAATACAAACTACCATCAGAGAATACTATAAACACCTCTATGCAAATTAACTAGAATATTAGAAGAAATTGATAAATGCCTGGACACATACACCCTCCCAAGACTAAACCAGGAAGAAGTTGAATCCCTGAATAGACCAATAACAGGCTCTGAAATTGAGGCAATCACTAATAGTCTACCAACCAAAAAAAGTCTAGGACCAGACAGATTCACAGCTGATTTCTACCAGAGGTACAAAGAGGAGCTGGTACAATTCCTTCTGAAACAATTCCAATCAATATAAAAAGAGGGAATCCTCTCTAACTCATTTTATGAGGCCAGCATCATCTTGATACCAAAGCCTGGCAGAGATACAACAAAAAAAAGAGAATTTTAGACCAATATCATTGATGAACATGGATGCAAAAGTTCTCAATAAAATACTGGCAAACCAAATCCAGCAGTACATCAAAAAGCTTATCTACCACGATCAAGTTGGCTTCATTCCTGGGATGCAAGGCTGGTTCAACATATGCAAATCAATAAATCCATCATATAAACAGAACCAAAGACAAAAACCACAGGATTATCTCAATAGATGCAGAAAAGGCCTTCAACAAAATTCAACAGCTCTTCATGCTAAAAACTCTCAATAAACTAGGTATTGATGGGACGTATCTCAAAATAATAAGAGCTATTTATGACAAACCCACAGCCAATATCATACTGAATGGGCAAAAACTGGAAGGATTCCCTCTGAAAACTGGCACAAGGCAGGGATTCCCTCTCTCACCACTCCTATTCAACAGAGTGTTGGAAGTTCTGGCCAGGGCAATCAGGCAGGAGAAGGAAATAAAAGGTATTCAATTAGGAAAAGAGGAAGTCAAATTGTCCCTGTTTGCAGATGACATGATTGTATATTTAGAAATCCCCATTGTCTCAGCCCAAAATCTCCTTAAGCTGATAAGCAACTTCAGCAAAGTCTCAGGATACAAAATCAATGAGCAAAAATCACAAGCATTCTTATACACCAATAACAGACAGAGAGCCAAATCATGAGTGAACTCCCATTCACAATTGCTTCAAAGAGAATAAAATACCTAAGAATACAACTTATAAGGCATGAAACACTGCATGTTCTCACTCATAGGTGGGAATTGAACAATGAGAACACTTGGACACAGGGTGGGGAACACCATACACCAGAGCCTGTCATGGGTTGAGGGGAGGGGGGAGGGATAGCATTAGGAGATATACCTAATGTAAACGACGTGTTAATGGGTGCAGCACACCAACATGGCACATGTATACATATGTAACAAACCTGCACGTTGTACACATGTACCCTAGAACTTAAAGTATAATGTAAAAAAGCAATTAACTTTAAATGAAAAAAAAAAGACACATGCACATGTATGTTTATTGTGGCACTATTCACAATAGCAAAGACTTGGAACCAACCCAAATGTCCATCAATGATAGACTAGATTAAGAAAATGTGGCACATATACACCATGGAATATTATGCCGCCATAAAAAAGGATGAGTTCATGTGCTTTGTAGGGACATGGATGAAGCTGGAAACCATCATTCTGAGCAAACTATTGCAAGGACAGAAAACCAAACACTGCATGTTCTCACTCATAGGTGGGAATTGAACAATGAGAACACTTGGACACAGGGCAGGGAATATCACATGTTGGGGCCTGTCATGGGGTGTGTGGGGGAGAGGAGGGATAGCATTAGGAGATATACCTAATGTAAATGACAAGTTAATGGGTGCAGCACACCAACATGGCACATGTATACATATGTAACAAACCTGCATGTTGTGCACCTGTACCCTAGAACTTAAAGTATATATAAAAAAGAGTCAGATGAATTTTCTGCCTAGGAAAAAGCATTTAGATTATAATTCGTAGTTGCAATGAGTGGGCAGTGAAATAGTTCCAGCACCGATGGAGATGGGGCAAATCTTATAGTATTAACATCAAACCATTTGGCAATAATGTCAAAAGTTACAAAAATACTTGAAATCAGTAATTATGTTTATGAGAATGTATACTGGGAAAACTTTCAAAATAAATTCAAGCTGTATGCAAAAAAAGAGAATGTACCTATTCCTTATTTATAATCCTTAGTGTTCCTATTCCTGAAAGATTAAAGTCACATGAAGTAAAAGGCATTACATTTTTCTTTTTCCTTCAAAAAATATTTTATCTAAGTGCTTATTTTTAAAGCCAGTTATTACTCTTTTTTTATATAACCATTACACACATAACATATATATGACTACACAGACAGAAGAAAACCCAGCAGTTGTAAGGTTGTTTGTCAATTTTCTAATCAGATTATTGGCCTCAGGGTGGAGCTCTTTAAGAACAGGGCTAGGAAAGCATACAGTTTCTAGGGCCTAATAAACAGGCATACCTGAAAGGCAAAAAGAGATTTTGAGTGGGTCATATTCACCTCTAATTCTTGGGGTTTCATGAGGAAAAGAAAGATTTCTCCCAAAATGGAATCCTTGGTATTTTTTTCTAGTGTTCCCCCCCCCCCCCCCCACCAAGGAGTCCCAGGCCATCAGAAGCTATCTAGGGCCTTTCATACATGCATTGACTGGCAAGACAGAGTGGAGAAAAGTAATTTAGTCGACTGAGGAAAAAAAACCTTTTCAGAAAAACAAGATCCAAGGAGAGAAAAACATAAAACTCTTTTAAATATACCTATAACTTGGATATCTACTTTTAATTAAGCTGAGCATTCTTTTTCTTTTTTTTTGCACACAAAACAAACATTTTCTAAAAATACATACAAACAAAAAGATGCATATCAAACATATTAGGAAGGTTGCACATGGGAAGATGGGGAATAGAAATGGGGGGTGGGAATGAAAGAAAAGAAATGAGAGAGGGACTTTGTATGGATCAATGATAATAACTCAATCCTCTATGTCTTTGACAAAGAAGAAGGAGAAGGAAGAGGAAGAAAAAGAAAGTGGGATAAAGGATCAGAAAGGGAGGAAAATAGAAAAAAATAGAGTATGACTCCAGGGTAGACCTGGAGGTGTTTTGTTGTTGCTGGGTTGGTTGGTTGGTTTGTTTGTTGTATTTTTCATATGTTTCGCCATGTTGGCCAAGCTGGTCTCGAACTCCTAGCCTCAAGTGATCAACCCGCCTCGGCCTCCCAGAGTGCTGGGACTACAAGCGTGAGCCACCATGTCCAGCCCCCACACTGCGCCTGGCCTCCGTGGTAGACCTCCCAGACGGGGCAGCCGGGCAGAGACGCTCCTCATTTCCCAGATGGGGCGGCCGGGCAGAGGCGCTCCTCACTTCGTAGACGGGGCGGCCGGGCAGAGGCGCTCCTCACTTCCCAGACGGGGCGGCCGGGCAGAGGCGCTCCTCACTTCCCAGATGGGACGGCCGGGCAGAGGCGCTCCTCACATCCCAGACGATGGGAAGCCGGGCAGAGGCGCTCCTCACTTCCCAGACGATGGGCGGCTGGGCAGAGGCGCTCCTCACTTCCCAGACGATGGGAAGCCAGACAAAGGTGCTCCTCACATCCCAGATGATGGGAAGCCGGGCAGAGGCGCTCCTCACTTCCCAGACGATGGGCGGCCAGGCAGAGGCACTCCTCACTTCCTAGATGGGGTGGCGGCCGGGCAGAGGCGCTCCTCACATCCCAGATGATGGGCGGCTGGGCAGAGGCGCTCCTCACTTCCCAGATGGGGCGGCCGGGCAGAGGTGCTCCTCACCTCCTAGATGATGGGCGGCCAGGCAGAGGCGCTCCTCACTTCCCAGATGGGGCGGCCGGGCAGAGGTGCTCCTCACCTCCTAGATGATGGGCGGCCAGGCAGAGGCGCTCCTCACATCCCAGACGATGGGCGGCCAGGCAGAGACGCTCCCCGGTGGCGGCCGAGCAGAGGCTGCAGTCCTAGCACCCTGGGAAGCCAAGGCAGGCGGCTGGGAGGTGGAGGCTGCAGCGAGCCGAGACCACGCCACTGCACTCCAGCTGGGGGCAACACCGAGCACCGAGTGAGCGAGACTCCATCTGCAGTCCCAGCACCTCGGGAGGCTGAGGCGGGTAGACCACTTGAGGCCAGGAGTTGGAGACCAGCCTGGCCAACATGGCGAAACCCCGCCTCCACCAAAAATACCAAAACCAGCCAGGCGTGGTGGCACGCGCCGGCAATCCCAGCCACCCGGCAGGCCGAGGCAGGAGAATCACAGGAGCCTGAGGCAGGGCGTCTATAGCGAGCCGAGACAAAGGAAAAAAAAAAGAAAGAAAGAAGGAAGGAAGGAAGGAAAGAAGCCAAGCTGAGCATTCTTTAAGAATATCCTCTTCCTTCCTTCCTTCCTTCCTTCCTTCCTTCCTTCCTTCCTTCCTTCCCTCCTTTCTTTCCTTCTTTCTTTCTTTCTTTCTTCTTTCTTTCCCTCTGTGGCCCGGGCAGCAATCTCCTCGTCTCGCTGCTGCCCCACGCCGCGGACTGCCTGGGACTGCCGGCGCGCGCCACCGCTGCCTGTTTTTTCTCCTTGGCCTGCCGGCGCGCGTTCGCCATCTTGGCCACGCTATTCGCCAGCTCCTGACCCCGAACGCTCTGCCCGCCTCGGCCTCCCAGGGTGCTAGGACTACAGACGGAGTCTCGCTCACCCGGTGCTCGGTGTTGCCCGGGCTGGAGTGCGGTGGCGTGGTCTGGGCTCGCGGCAGCCTCCGCCTCCCAGCCGCCTGCCTTGGCCTACCAGGGTGCTGGGATTGCAGCCCCTGCCCGGCCGCCGCCCTGTCTGGGAGGTAGGGAGCATCTCTGCCCGGCCGCCCCTCTGCCCGGCCTCCCCATCTGGGAAGTGAGGAGCGCTTCTGCCCGGCCACCCATCGTCTGGGAGGTGAGGAGCGCCTCTGCCCGGCCACCCATCGTCTGGGAGGTGAGGAGCGCCTCTGCCTGGCCACCCATCGTCTAGGAGGTGAGGAGCGCTTCTGCCCGGCCACCCATCGACTGGGAAGTGAGGAGCGCCTCTGCCCGGCCACCCCGTCTGGGAAGAAGTGAGGAGCGCCTCTGGCCCGGCCGCCCCGTCTGGGAAGTGAGGAGCGCCTCTGCCTGGCCACCCATCGTCTGGGAAGTGA